>NW_026007371.1:0-4174 GCF_001458135.2 Marmota marmota marmota
ATTTTTTTTTTTTTTTTTTTTTTTTTTTTTTTGCTGAGCAGAAGTTTTTTAATTTGATGCCATCCCGTGGAATTAAATCATTATTTCCTGAACCTTAAAATCCCATGATTGTAGTTGTTGCCTTTGCCTCTATGTTGTACTGTTGTCCCTATGTTGTCTCCTCATAGTTGCAAACTTTTATGGTCTACTTCCTAGCTCTTTCACCCATTTTATTTGACTTTCATGCAGTGTGAAAGTTATGGATCTAGTTTCATTCTTCTACATATGGATATCACCTTTTCTCAGTATCATTTGATAAAGACACTAAATGTGACCTGACATTTTACTCTTGAGATTTTTAGAATTCTATTCTTGTTTTACATATCTGGGATTTTAATTATACTATGTTCTGGAGAGGTGCATTTTTTTTGTGCGTGTTGTCTATTTTGGTTTCTAAATGCCTCCTGCCTTTGGATGACCATCTCATTCCCAAGGTTGGAAATATTTCTGTTACTATTTTACCCAATAGGTGATGCCATTAGTCTATATCTCTGCTCCTTCTCTGATGCCAATGATTTTGAAGTTGTTTTTTTTTTCCTAATGTTGTTACAGAGTTCTTGTATATTCTGATAATCTTGTTGTGGTGGTTTGCTTGCTTGTTTTCATGTTATTTTGCTGTCTTAGTGTTCAAGTTCTTGTACCTTCTCTTCAGGGCTTGAAATTACGTGTTCTTTGTCTAATCTGTTATTGAGACTTTGAATTGAGATTTTTATTTGATTAATGAATTTTTCACATCCAGGACTTCTATTGGTTATTTTTTTTCAGAATCTCTGCCAGTTAAATGATATGCTTTGTTAAATACTGCATTTTCTCTCTTGCAGAGATCTTATAGGGCTGGGGATAGGTGTCATTGGTTAGAATCCTTGGCTAGCATGCATGAGACTCTGAATTGGATCTCCAGCACCACAAACAAACGAACAAAATCTTCTTTTAGTTCACTGATTATTTCAACAGTAAAGTTTTGAATTTTTTATCTGTCATTCCTTCCACATCAGTAGTAACAGCTATTGGAGTATTCACTTTGGGTGAAGTCTTATTGTCTCATTTTCTTAAATTATCTATATTGCTATGTTGATTTTAGAGCATCAGGTGGGGTGATTACATTTTATGTTACACAAAGGACATTTTAGTGAAGTGATTTTTCATTACTATGTGCCCTCTGCTGGGTGCATATATGTCAACATTTCCAATCAACATGATCATGCTACCATGTTCAGTTGTTATCATCATTTTGAGAGAAGAAAATAATCACAAGTACCTGGGGCCACTTCAGAACAAAGCCATATACTAGTAAATTTTAAAACTCTTATTGAAAATATTCTCTACAAAAATATTCTCGACTCCAAAGGGAAAATAGGAATAATGCTCTAGAAGAGATTGAGAAATTAGTTATTAAGGAAAGTAGACTTGTTATTGAAGTATATATGATATAAAAGGGAAAATATAAAAAAATAGAAAAACTTTAAGAAAAATAGTGGAGGAATAGAGACTGGAACAGATAATGCAAGAAGAAAAAGAGAGACAAAGAGGAGAAAGTATAAACATGAAGGGAAAAGAAAACATAATTCCAATTTATGTTTTTAAACCATAATGGAAATACATAAAATTGGATTAAGGAATGCAATATCAAATAACAAGGGGAAACCTATCAAATCAATACAGCTGTTGATATCTGTGAAATCAAAAACTGACATTTGAGAGATTTAAGCTATTCCTTGACAAGCACTTTTATGTGGGCCTTCCAGATTTTTATTTCATCTGATTTTAGGAAACTTAGTAAATGTCCATACCTCTTTGACTTTACCCTTAAGTTTCTGAGCGAGTGGAGGTAGCAACATCACCAACCCACCTCTGACAGAAATATAGGAGGCTCCTTCCATTCTTTTGTGTGTCCAATACATGTTTATGGCCTAGCATCTAGTTCTTTCCCTGTTTGGAAATGACATGTATGTGCTCACTTATAGAAATCTTACCTGGGCCTGGAGTTATCAAAATAAGTGTGAGCTTCCCTGTGTAGATTTTGGGGTGCATGAGCAGTGGGAACCTATGGCAGAGACACAGCAGGCCAGTGATTTTTGCATTTTCCTATGGAAGATGTGGGCTTCTGCCCTCAGCTAGCATGTGTTAGTGGGTCTGCAGTCCTGTAAACTCAGTGGCAGCTGATGTCTGTGGAGCATGCATCTGGTAATAAACATGAATATACTCAGACACTCATTAAGCTATCTCCTTAAAAAAGTTAAAAAGCACCTAGATTTGCTAATTATAATAAATATATTAATATATAATAAATGTATAAGCAATAAGGAATTTCTAAGGCTTATAAAGTGTTCCTTAAAATTAATAAAATTTCTAAATCCTAGCAAGATTAAAACCTAGGCAGAACTCTTTTTCTTTTTGGCAATCTCTACTCTTTCCTTTTTGAGTATGACCCATCTGAAAAGGAACACTAGTAAAATTCTGAGAGGCAACTAAACAGATTCATTGTAACCTCAGGGAGAGAAAGGTAAGGACACATATGCTGTCTTTATTTAACTGGGGTTGTGTCTGAGGGGTCTTGAAGCAGAGAAGAGGTTTATGTAGCCTTGAGCATGAACCAAACTTTGGTACCTATTTATAAATTAGGGAATAGTTACCTGCACTTCTTCCTTTTGGGGCACATAATTTAGCCACATGAGCATAATACATCTGTTTGTCAGCCCTTACTCATTCCCTAGATTGTCATTCTTTTGCAACATCACATACATAGATCTTTCTGACCATGGATGAAAGATTTCAGGAGACACCAGAAAGTTGACAGTCATCTTGGGGTAGGGTCTCCCTGGCATGCTCACTTAGGATGCTAGAAAGATCTGTCTGCTGACCTCTGAACACCTTGAGAGGGACTACTGGTGGTGCTTCTCTGATTACCCCTGGTTTATCACCAGTCCACAAATATAGAAACTATGTGCTTAAAACCAGTCACTAAGGGGCTTCCTGAGACTACACAAAACCCTTAGCAAGCAAAGAGAAATTACAACTGAAGAAAGACACTAAGGAACCAAAGAAAAGAACAAGATGAACACCTACAAAAGTAAATGAAACTGATGAACTCAGGTGAGGTTTTCAACTAAAATGCAGAAAAAGGGATCAAAATTTTAAAGTAAAAATATATATTAATAATTATCTTATAATATTACTTTTAAATTGCTTAATACTTTAAAATCTAATCAAGAAGAAGGAAGGGACATGACTAATATAAAGAATTGAAGACTCTGAATGTCAAGTGCAATGCCAGAGCATGTGGCAAATTTTTTTTTTTAAAAAATGGAATTAATAAAGGGAAAAATGAAAAACAGAGAGAATAGTTTCAGAAAATGTAGCATCCAAATGTTGATATTCCCGAATAAACAAAGAAAACAGAATAAGAACAATTATGCAAGTAATTAAAACTAACTTCTCTTTATAATAAAAAGACTAGATTCTTCAGCTGGAAAGGGCTCACTGAGATTCATGCAAGATTCATTTTTAAGTATAGACACAAATATATTGTTTTGAAATTCCTGAACAATAAATATGAGTAGAGAGCTTCCCAAACAGCCCACCCCACAAAAGAACCAGCTTCTTATCAAGGAATAATGATGAGATTTTTTTATATCTGCACAGAGATAGAATGATCAAATATTGTCCAGTACTTGATCAGAGGAATTGACCTATTAATAGGTCAGAGTCTGCTGAGAAAAAGGGTTTGACTCTCAAGAATCCTGCATCCAAACACAGTAGCATTCCCCCCTGCCCCCAGGAGCTCTATGCAATTTTTAGACTGTCTGAGCATACTTGATATATTCTTTCCCTGAGTAAAAATTAAATTAAAACAATGGTATGGTTTAGATATTAGGTATCCCCATTAATCTCATGTCTGATACAATGAAAGAAGGTTTAAAGGTAAAATGATTTGACATTTGAAATTATGACATCCTTAAACTAATTAATGAATTAATCCCCTTACATGAAAAACTGAGTGGTAACTGAAGTTGAATAGGGTGTGGCTGGAGGAGGTGGGTCACTGGGGTGTGCCTTTGGGGTTTGTATTTTGTTGTGGGAAGGAGAGCCGTCCCCACTCCAGCTGGCTCTCTCTCTCTCTCACTCTCTCTCTTTC
>NW_026007372.1:0-37519 GCF_001458135.2 Marmota marmota marmota
TCTCCAGGGAGAGAGGCAAGGGGCAGGGTGGTCAGGAGGAGAGGCCTGGGCCTTTCCATGGTCCCCAGAGAGAGAGGCAAGGGCAGGGTGATTAGGGGTGTGCCTGGAACTTGCCTCTGATCAGCTCTGAAATATCTGGGACTGAGATCATCATTTTTCCTCTTCAATGTCCCCTCCCTGAGAGAGAAAACGAGGCTGCACAAGGATTACCATGTCGGGAGCTCCACTGACCTTTGCAGAGGGTGCATGCCTCTGAATGCTCTGGCAGAACAAGTGCAGCACCACAAGGCTGATGACTGGATAGAGGACACATGGGTAGGGAAGAAGAGGCAGAGGAAGGGTGTGGGAAGAGCTGGGCAGTGGGAGAAAATAGAACCTGCAGAAGACTGTGCGTGGTTCTGCTGCCTCACAGTGGAGAGTCGAGCTCAGCCCTTCACAGCCCAATGGGCCTTTATGCTGTGAGTCTTACTAGCCATGTGACAGCAGTCTGCATGACACCTGGAGAAGCCTGCTTATGGATGGGTTTCTAAATGGACTGCCTGAGGCCACAAGTTAGACCCAAATATTTGACCTCAAATGTTTAGGCATAAAGTTTTTAAAATGCAAAACTTAACCTCATATTTTATAAGATCATCTTGATAGCAAATGCATCTGAAGCTCTCACCATCGGTGTGATGGCAAGGAACATTCCCTTGTGCATGAGGGTTCGCTTCCATTCTTCAGCCACACCCATTTTCCAGGCCTCTGCAGAATAAAGGAGCCGTGGGTGGGAATTCCTCAGCAGTCAGCAGCTTCCAAAGTGGCCACAGTAGCTTCCAATGGTCTCCAACACTGCAGAAGATGAACAGTGCCCTAGGCAGGAGCAGAACTGAAGACCAGAAGGGGAGGAAGGATCAGCACAGGGAGAAGGAGCCAAGGCCTCTGGGTCCCTTGGTGTTAACCGGGCACAACCTTGCTATGCCATGGAGGTTAGACTAAAGCGTGAGGCAGGACCACTCAGAGGACCCTCACAGGGCTCACCCAGAGGCTGAAGCATTGATGGGGAGAGAGGAACCTTGTGAGGTTGGGCAGGAAGACCACGGACAGGCTTGTGTTTCAGGTTGATGGTTTGGGCTGAAGCGTAGAGAACCTCTACTTTCCACCCAAGAGCCAGACATCTAGGACATAGAATCATTAGTCTTTCCACTCTTTAACAAGCTGTGAATTGTGAGTGCACATGTGCGGATATATGTGAAATCTGTTCAGTCATACAGCACATGTTAACAGCAAACCACAGCAGGAGCCTCTGAAGGAGGCAGGCACATCACCTCATTTAGCAGATAAGAAAACAAAACTTGAAGCAATCAATGACCTGCCCACTGTCACCCATGAGGATCAAGGCTGGTAAGTCACACATAGGAGGCTGGCCCCAGGTAGTCACTCTCATAAGGCTAGCCCTGGGTAGGTTACTCCTATGAGGCTGGTCCTGGGTAGTTTACTCCTATGAGGCTGGCCCTGGGTAGGTAGCAGCCTGCCCCTTCCTCAATCTTCACATCTGCTCTCCTCTGAGGACAACCAGTGCTCTGTCTTGTTCGCAATTTCACCAGTTTAACCACTGTTTCCTGCTTTGAAGTTAAAGAGAGTGTTTGGGCTTCAGTCAACAGGCCTCTGCCCTGGCACTTGGAGTCTGACATCAAACCAGCATGATTCTGTATCTCGTTCTCATTGCTTCTTTGTTGATCTAATGCCAAATTCTGATTTTTAAGACTTTGTACTACAAAAGCAGTCTTTGTAATATTCCCACTTCAATTAAAGCAAAATTGCTTTCACCAAGAATTTTCAGTTTTTGAAAATTTCAATGGTGGTGAAGAATTTAGGCCATTTTTTTGGTAATCACTAAGTTCCAGGAACTTTCACATGTATTTTATTATGACAACCTCCAATCCACCTGTGACTTAGATGTCATTGTTATTATCATTTCCCATTTATAAGTTCACAAACTTTACTACACCTGAGTCCAAGGTCAGGCTGCTAACCAAGTTAACATAGCTATAGCTCGTGCCACAGAGTCAAGCGTGGCTAGCAAGGGCCAGCTGAACATGGCAGTGGCACCCACAGCTCCTTCTGCCAGGTCCAGTGTGGCATTGAATGCTCGCCCTGGATTCTTGTCATGGGCATTAGGCCTTTCCACCCTCCCTCTGGGATTGTCCCGTCAGATTCCAAAGGCTCTGCCATCCATCTGCCACTGTATAGAGCTGGTCTATTTTGTTTCCTCTTTGGTGACAGGAGGGAGACGACACTGAGGATTTATTTAAGTCAGAGTGAGTTCTCCTGTCTTCAGAGGCTTTCCCTCGACACGCGCTCACACTCACTTCTGGAGGAGGACCTCTGTCCACAGAGGCCATGACCGCACACACATGGGTCAGCAGAGGCAAGACAACTCTGCTTGTCCCCCTCACCTGGAATATGTGACAGCCTACACCTAGGATGCTGCAACCTGAAGCTAACAGGAAGCCTGTCTCTGTCATGTCAGAGAAACTCCTGCAGACAGGACAGCCAAGGGGAAGCAGCAGGAAGTGAAGTCTGGGTTTGGCAACTGCAGAATGAGATGCCATGTAAGAAGGTATGTGTCAGCCAGGGAGACACCATGGTTTCTGATCCTTGATGCTGAGAAGTGCCTGGAGTCAGCTGGTTTGACTCTCTTGCTTTGAGAAACTGAGGCCCCAAGAAGTAGCTGCCACAGGTTCACAAGGGCCCACGCCAGAGCTGTAGCTCACCCCTTCGGGTGAAAGCGTGAGACCAGGCAGAGATGCATGGCCTCCAGGGATTGCTCGAAGTCGCTCATATTTTCCAGGCCATAACTTTCTCTATTAAGCTAGGACTCCTGTTAAAATCAAAACCACACTGGATTCAGCCCCTATAGAGATATCTGTGGCTTTAATTCTAAGAGAACCTGATGTTAGCAGAACCAGTACGAGCTCTCCAAGAGCGTCCTGTCAACATACTCCACATATTGAGACTTATGAGGGTCTGTGTCTTCTCCAGGAATTGTCTAGTTCTGATGGAGCTTCGAGGTCTTCCCTGCCAGCTCTACCGATGACAAAACTCTTATCTCTTCCCAGCTGTCCTGCCCTGCCTCAACAGAGACTAACTTCAGTGTGGAAAACCTATACAGATCAAGGGTTACTTTCAGTTAGAATCTACAGCAAGTTCACATCAGCCTCTTTTGTCCACAGCTGTGGGCTACTCCACAGACCACCTTAGCTGAGTCCATAGGATTACAAGGACAAACCTGCCCTGGACCCTGGCTGGTGTCATGGATATGTAGCCTGGTCCACTCAGATGGGCCGTGAGCTTGGTTTAATGGTCTGCAGGTGCTGTTTTATGCTTTCTGGAGTTTTTAAATAAGAGATCCTGCAGGTTCATTTTGCACAGGGCTACAAAAATTGCACAGATAGTCCTGCATGAAGATGATGCCAAAGTATATTCTAAAAGTGCCACACATGGCCTTTTTCCTTCCTTTGTCCTTTCAGGCCCTCACCTCATGGAAATGACTGGATGTGCTAACACGAGTCACAGAACTCAAGAAGGGGAAAGCTTTTACCTGCCTGTTTATTATGAAAGATGCAACTCAAGAACAGCTGAATAAAAGAAATGCCTGGGGCAAGGTAGACAAGGGAGGCTCACAGCCTATAAGCCCCATGCGGGTGATATCTGCCTGCCTGCTAGCCTGGAGGCTCTTGAACACCATCATTTAGGTTTTTGTCTTTAATTTTTTTCTATTTGTTCTTATTAGTTGTACATGACAGTAGAATGTGTTTTGACATATTATACACATAAGGAGTATAACTTCCCATTCTTGTGGTTGTACGTGATGTGGAGTTACACAGGTAGTATATTCACATGTGCACATAGGGAAGGGATGCCGGATTCATTCCACTGTCTTTCCTATTTCTTCAACCACCCCTGCTTCCCTTCATTCTGCTTTGTCGAATCCAGTGAACTTCTTTCATTCTTCCCTAGCCCCTGCTTATTGTGGCTTCCTTCCACAGGCAAGATTGGTCACATCATTGGTTGCCGGGGTCTAGCCCCAGCAGTGGATCCAGGAGTCCTGAAGGAGGAGTGCGTCTGCGAAAGAAGAAGAGTCGGGCCTACAGGTTGCAAGTTACCAGCAGCCTCCAGAAAAAATCTGCTGCCCCTAGAGGAGCCTTTATTTTTATACCTTTTTTACAAGTGTGTTTTTTTTTTCAAGTGGTTAATGGATAGCCTCAAAGCCTGAAACTTCTTTGGTTTACATGATTTTCAAGAGTTATAATCTTTTTTGACATATGCTGATTACCTAAGATATTGAGTACATTGTTAAAAATATATTTCTGTAACTTTAGGCAATCATGATTAAGCTTTTACATTTTTCACCTCAATAAGTAGGTGCTAGGATACACAGCTAGACTACATGACTCTTGACCTATTATTAACTTCTAACTTCTAAGCATACCTATAATTATTTCATCAACCTTTAACTTTAAAGCATATCTATGATTATTGGTAAGCTTTCTTACTTCTAAACTAAAATCCCTGTAAAACACCCTTAAAATAGTGAAAGTCTTGTGCTGGGGATGTGGCTCAAGCGGTAGCGCGCTCGCCTGGCATGCGTGCGGCCCGGGTTCAATCCTCAGTACCACATACAAACAAAGATGTTGTGTCCGCCAAGAACTAAAAAATAAATATTAAAATTCTCTCTCTGTCTCTCTCTAAATAAATAAATAAAGCATACCTATGATTATTGATAAGCTTTCTTACTTCTAAACTAAAATCCCTGTAAAACACACTTAAAATAGTGAAAGTCTATTAATTAAAAAGCCTACTACTCTGAAGTGCCTCTAAAATATAACTATATTAATTTTACATTATTTTATTTTTAATTTCCAAGGTAATTTTCTTTTTTCATATGATCTATTTAACTGCTTTTTTTTTTAAAGAGTTACCTTGATCCTTAGTCAAAGCACACCAATTCTTATGTCTTTGTAATCTTTAACTAAAGGGCAGGCTTTGCACCTAAAACCATTTATCATTTATATAAACTATGTGTTTTCCATTTTCATCATGAATTCCTGTGTAAGGCAAAGGAGGAATTCATGGGTGGGGGGAACATATGTTGCACAGGTTTTGACTTTAGAATGGGGGTTTGACATAAATTGTTAAGCTTTTCTCAGGAACCTCGATTTGCAATCTTTTTCCTGTGAATTTTGCCGGGGTCTAGCCCCAGCAGTGGATCCAGGAGTCCTGAAGGAGGAGTGTGTCCGAAATTCCTGTGAATTTCTTGATGAATAACACTATAGTTTGTATCCTGAGAGATATTGAAACATACCTTGGGGCATGTCTTAATTGTATCCTTTGTCTCATTCTGGGAATTTTCCTGAATTCTCAGGCAATACATACTTTTATTATTGATTAACATATGTCCTTTTTTCCATATCATGAGTATCATAAACAAGTGGCCAGGTGTCTTGGTTCGAACCAACATGGTGTGTGTGAAAATGATGTAATTTTGAAATGTCCTGGTAATTTCTTATTTGGCCCATTGGTGAACAACTTAGGGGCATGTGTGACGTTCCAAATTTTCTTTCTGTGAGTGATATATTTCATTCTATTATAGTCAGAGAATATGCTTAGTTTGATTTCAATCCATTTAGACTTAGGATTAGTTCCAGCTTCAGATGGTGTGGTCCTGCCATAGCATCTCCATGGTTCTGGCTTCCAGATGGTGGGGTCCTGCCACAGCATCCCCCACACTGTGATCTTCTCAGACAGCAAACAGATGCAGAAACGCCTTCACCAATTGGTCATGATCTATTAATGCTATCTCTAGCCTGGAAGGAGCTCCCTGGAGGGATGTGGAGCTAAAGGTACCAACCTTCCAATCAAGGGTTAGTCTTTTTGGTGACCAGTCTGTATCCAGAAGCTAGCTAATAGCTTGCTGAGAATGACCACTTCATCAGAACCAGTGGCCACCCAACCCTCTCCTCACTCAGGAAAGTCCCAGGGTCTTAGGATCTCTGTGCCAGGAAGTGAAGACAAAGATCATGTACCATTTTACCGGTGTCCCCAGCCTTGTACCAGTGGGATATAACAGTACATGCAGTGACAACAGAACTCCAAACACACAAAGCAAAACCCAGATCTCAAGGGAAAAGCAAGTGGCTTAACACAGCAGTGATTTGAATACTCCACTGTGGATAATTCATAGAACAATGAGACAGAAGACCACAAGGAAACAGCACCCCATTGAGGATAACACAGAACAAGGAGACAGAAGACCAACAGGAAACAGAAAAGACTGAAAAACCATGTAACCAACAATGCCCAACAGGCATTTACAGAATGCTTCTCCAATAACAGCAGAGTCTGCTTCCCTCCACGGCAGGAGAACATCATAAGTTAGGCCATGAAACTAATCATAAGTCTAAATGAATTGAAATCAAACTAAGCATATTCTCTGACTACAATAGAATAAAATATATCACTCACAGAAAGAAAATTTGGAAAGTCACACTGCACAAAAATTAAAGAACATGCCCCTAACATTTTCAACATTTTCACACACACTATGTTGGTTTGAACCAAGACACCTGGCCACAGCTGAGGCTCCAACTGTCATTCTGAAGGACATTTGAAAATGATAGTTTATCTTGCAATGGGGCCAGAAGTTGGGCAACAGCTTATTGTGCAGACCTGAGCAAGTGCTTTGCTACTCTGTGGCCATCTGCAGATGTGTCACAATTGCACAGCTGACCAGGATAGCAGGTCTGCCAGCATCTCAAAGGATGACTCAACCTCTCATTGAACAAACAATGAAAGATAGTTTGCTGAGCTGAATTCAACATTACTGGCTAATATTTCAAATTTCATGAGAAGCTGGTTTCCAAAATACGGATATCATGGGACCTTATAGGAGTGCCACAGAGGATGTGGACATCCTGGGAATGCTACACAGGACACAGATGTCATGGGACCTCATGGGAGGACATGGACATTCTGGGAGTGCTGCAGAGGACTTGGACGTCGTGGAAGCACCACATAAGATGGAGACATCATGTGCCATGCTTTAAACAATCTCAAGTTCTTAAATATTCTTCTTAGACATTAAATTTGGGCTCCAATTGAGTTCTTGATGCAGGCATCTCATTTCAATCTATGCTTCTTACACAGCTCTGGCCTGTGCATCTTGAAAGCTGCTGTGCTTTTGAGTACAAAGAGCAAAGTAGAATCCACCCCAACTATCCAGCTGGCCCCTGAGTTGAGCAGATATCAGCAGAGGGGTCTGGAGAGAGGCCCACCAGCATGGTCAGCTGAGAATTCCAGCATTATGAACATGATTCCCATGTGTGACTAGAACAGGGTTGGCATCAGGAAGAGCAGGAGAAGGAAAAGTAGGCCCAAATCTCCATCATGTCGGATTAGGCTCCGACTTCCTTAATAAGACTCCTATAGCATAAGAATTAATATCAAGAATCAATAAATAGGATGGATTCAAGATAAAAAGCTTTTTCTCAGCAAAAGAAACAATAAGTGAGGTGAATAGAGAGCCTACAATTTGGGAACAAAGACATTCTTTTTTTTTTTTTTTGTGTGTGTGGTGGTGCTGAGGATTGAACACAGGTCCCTGTGCATGTGAGGCAAGCACTCTACCAACTGAGGTATATCCCCAGCCCAGCATCGTTTGAATTGGGAAGTCCAAAGATACAATGTTATTGAGGGCATACAAGGAGTCCTGGTGGAGGGTGACAGAGACACTTGCTCCCAGTCAGGCTCTGCCCTCATGGACACTGAGCAGGTCCTTCTTGTCTCCTCCAAAAACTGAAGTGGAGCCACTAAAATCCAGAATTTCTGAATTGGTAGGGAACTAAAAGCCATCTTAGACTAATGAGCTAGAGAGTCACTTCTTAAGAGGATTTTAAAAGGGCATCAAACAAATTTATTCTTAGTAAACTGAATACATATGAGCAGGTAAAAATCCAACAATACAGCAAACACAGCAGAATGGCTGCTTAGGGACAGGCAGACGGACAGGAGAGCTGACCCAAAAGGAAGATGAGGAAAAGCCACAAGGGCCCAGTGAAAGATCCATCTGGATTTGAAACTCTAGCCCTTGAAACTCTAGCTAGAGTAATCAGACAGACAAAAGAAATTAAAGAGGTATTCATAGGAAAAGGAGAACACAAACTATCACTACTTGCCAATGACATAATTCTATATTTAGAAGATCCAAAAATTCCACCAGAAAAACTTTTAGACCTGGGGCTGGGATGTGGCTCAAGCGGTAGCGCGCTTGCCTGGCATGCGTGCGGCCCGGGTTCGATCCTCAGCACCACATACAAAGATGTTGTGTCCGCCGATAACTAAAAAAAAATAAATATTAAAAAAAAAAAACTTTTAGACCTAATAAATGAATTCAGGAAAGTAACAGGATATAAAAATCAATACCCATAATTCAAGTGCATTTCCATACTAAGTTATGAATACACTGCAAGAGAAATTAGGAAAAACACTCCACTCACAATAGCCTCAATAAATAAGCAAATAAACAAACAAATAAATAAAGTACTTGGGATTCAACCTAACAAAAGAGGTGAAGGACCTCTATAATGAAAACTACAGAATACTAAAGAAAGAAATTGAAGAAAACCTCAAAAGTTGGAAAGATCTCCCATGATTTTGGATAGGCAGAATTAATATAGTCCAAATGGCCAAACAACCAAAACTGTTATACAGATTCAATGCAATTCGTATTAAAATCCCAATGGCATTCTTCATAGGACTAGAAAAAGCAATCATAAAATTCATTTGGAAATATAAGAGACCCAGAATAGCCAAAGCAATCCTTAGCAAGAAGAGTGAAGCAGAAGGCATCACAATACCAGACCTTAAACTATACTACAGAGCAACAGTCACAAAAATGGCATGGTATTGATACAAAAATAGACATGTAGACCAATGGTACAAAATAGAAGACACAGAGACAAAAACCACATAAATATGGTTATTTCATACTAGACAAAAACATACATTGGAGAAAAGATAGACTCTTCAATAAATGGTGCTGGGAAAACTGGAAATCCATACATAGCTAAATGAAATTAAGCCTCTATCTTTCACCCTGCACAAAAATCAACTCAAAGTGGATCAAAGACTTACACACTAGAATAGATACCTTGCACCTAATAGAAGAAAAAGTAGGCCCAAATTTTCATGATGGTGGCTTAGGACTTGACTTCCTTAAGAAGACTCCCAAAGTACAAGCAATAAAATCAAGAATAAATAAACGGCATGGATTCAAACTAAAACACTTCTTCTCAGTAAAGGAAACAATCAATAATGTAATGAGAGAGCCTACAGAATGGGAGAAAGTCTTTACCACATGCACCTCAGATAGAGCACTAATCTCCAGGAAATATAAAGAACTCAAAAAACTTAACACCCTAAAAACAAATAATCCAATCAATAAATTGGCTAAGGAACTGAAAAGACACTTCACAGAAGAAGAAATATAATCCATTAACAAACAAATGAAAAAGAAATGTAAATCAAAACTACTATAAGATTTCATCTCAATCAGATGGCAATTATCAAGAATACAAGCAATAATAAGTGTTGGCAGAGATGTAGGGGAAAGGACACACTCATACATTGCTGGTGGAACTGCAAATTGGGGCAACCACTATGGAAAGCAGTATGGAGATTCCTCAGAAAACTCAGAATGGAACCACCATTTGACCCAGCTATCCCATTCCCCATTTTATACCTTAAGGACTTAAAATCAGCATACCACAGTGATGCGGCCACATCAGTGTTTATAGCAGCTCAATTCACAATAGCTAAACAATGAAACCAACCTAGATGCCCTTCAACCAATGAATGGATAAAGAGAAGTGATACATATACACAATGGAAAATTATTCAGCCATAAAGAAGAATGAAATTATGGCATTTGCAGATAAATGGATGGAACTAGAGAATATCATGCTAAGGGAAATGAGCCAATTCCTCCAAAACAAAAGGTGAACATTATCTCTGATAAGCATATACTGATTCATAGTGGGGTGGGGAGGTAGGGAAGAATGAAGAAACTTTGGTTTGTGTAGAGGGCTGTGAAGGAAGGTTATGACTGCAGGGATAGAAAGGACAGTAGAATGAGACAGACATAATTACCCTATGTACGTCTATGATTATACAATTGGAGTGACTCTGCACCATGTACAACCAGAAGAAAGAAAGTGTGCTCCACTTGTGTACGATATGTCAATATGCCACATATAACTAATTTGAACAAATAAAATAAATAAATAGATGAGGTAGAACCACAAGGCAGGGTAGTACACGCCTGAAATCCCAATGACTCTACAGGCTGAGGGAGAAGAGCTCAAGTTTGAGGCCAACCTCATCAATGTAGCAAGATCTTTTCTCAAAATAAAAAAATAAAAATAAAAAGGACTGGGGATGTAGCTCTGTGGAAATATCCCTGGGTAAAATCTCCAGTTAAAAAAAAAGAAAGAAAAATAGGTGGGGTCTTTAAGAGGTGATCAAAGCAATCAGAGCTTCATCCTTGTGTAGGGTTGATCCATATGAGAGCTTTGTCCTTGTGCAGGGTTGATCCATTTTAGAGCTTTGTCCTTGTGCTGGGTTGATCCATTCATATCCTGAACAGATTAATGAGTTTATGGGTTAACTTGAGAAGGGTTGATCCATCTATACCATGAGCAGATTAATGGACTTATGGGCTATCTTGAGAGTGAGGCTGCTATAGAAACCAGCTATCTGGAGAATCCCAGTCCCTTCCCTCACTATATGATGTATTGAGCCACCTCAGTATTCTGCCAGCAAAAAGGCCATCACTAGATTCAGCCCTTTAATCTTGGACCAGAACCTTGAGCCAAATAAACTTCTTTTCTTTATAATTAAAACAAACAAACAACATTTCATCTGAAACATGAATAAAATATAAAGGCTAAGAGAGCTCTTCACTTCTTTTTTGTGGAAAAAATGGCAAAATCATATTCCACATTTTCAGCCTTCAAACAAACCAGGCTCTGCTTATAACTTTCCAAAAATACATTTAAATTCCCATCCCAGTATAAAGAGTAACACAAAATTTCATATATAACTTATTGATAACAGGTTACCCTTATCCAGTTATAAAACATTAAATATCATAAATAAATATCAATCAAATTTGTTATTTCTATATAAACCTGAAACAGACTATTGCTACAGACAGTTTTAGTTTAGAGAACATCATCTTGGTAAAGGGCTCTACCAAGTCTCACATTTTAAAAGGCCTGTATTCTGTAAGAACATGAATATATCCAAAATATGAAAAAGCTAGTATTGGTTAGTGTCACAATTAACTGTTTAACTTTTAAAGTAAAATTTAGAATCCATAGTGTATAAAAATTATAATCACGGGTTTGCATGTTATCAGGACTAGCAAAAGTGAAAGGATAGCTTTCAATCTCTTAAACATTTAGGAAACACTGTTAATAATCAGAAACAGACATAGTTAAAACAGATATAAGCCAGGTTTTTAAATGGCAGTGTGGCCCTTTTATGTCAGATACAATGTAGGAAAGAAAACACTTATTGGTTACTACACTGCCCAGAGTCCTCAGGAGTGGCTAGTGAGAATGTGGCCAGCAGCTCCCAGGAGGCTCTGGGGCAAGAGCTGCAAAGGTTATGATGGCCTCTGCTACCCAGAATCCTTCAGGACCTGCAGTTCCTACAGCCCTCTGCATTGAGGGCAGCATGGACCAAATGACAGACTGCATGACCAGAACCCTAAGGGACCTGCAGCTTGCAGAGACCTCTGCAGTGAGGTCTGTGTGGGCAGAATGACAAACTGTGCTTCTCATATCCCTTGGGTGCCTGCTGTTCCCAGGAGCTTCTAGGTTGAGGGCTGCAAAGGTAGAACACCAGGCTCAATGCAGGGTATGTCTTCACGGCCTATAACTCACAGAATTTTCTGTGATGAGAGCTATAGTACCTAGAATTTCCAGGGTACCAGGGAAAGCATGGGTCTGCAGTTCTTGTGGTCCTCCCAGTAGGGCTGTGCAGGCAAACACTAGACTACATTATCCAGAATCCTCATGAGCTGTACCTTCCTCTGTGGTGATCAAATCATTAGCCTACATTACCTACAATCCTCAGGGGCTATAGCTCCCAGAACCCTCTGTGGTGAATGGGCAAAATACGGGACTATGTTACCCACAAATCTTAGTTCCAGCATCTCCCAGGATCCTCTGTGATGAGAATTGTAGGAAACAGAACTTAACTATACTACCGAGAATCATTTAGGGGACATGTTGCCTGGGTGATCATGTGGCCTGCAACTCCTAGAGGCCTCCACAGCAAAGGCCGTTCATGCTAAAGGTCAGATTACACTACCCATGATTCCTGGGGATACCCTGATGACTGTGAAGCCTACAGTCCAAGAACCCTCCACAGTGAGGTCTGCATTACCAAGGCAAGCATGTGGCTTGCATTTATCCTGGCCCTCACAGAAGGCACGCAGGCAAAACACTGACTTACATTACCCAGAATCCTCAGGAAATTGCAGCCCCCAAAATACTCTGTGGTGAGGGCTGCAGGGTAGAGAACTGAACTACACTACTCAGAATTCTTGCAGATGTCCAGGTGCCTGTGTGGCCTGCCACTCAGAGGCCTCCACAGTGAGAGCTGTGTGGGCTGAAGGCAAGAATACACTACCAGAATCCCCCAGGGCCTGCAGCTCCAAGACACCTACCTCTTGAGGACTGCATGGGCAAGATTTGTATTGCACCACCCAGACTCCTCAGGGGTGTCCAGGCAGGCTTGTGGTGTGCTGATACTGGGAGCCTTGATGGTGAGGTCCACTTAGGTAGGATGGACTGCACTGCCCAGAATAATCAATAGCTTGCAGCTCTAGACCTCTGAGTTCAGGAATGCTTGAGCAAAGTGGACTACAATACCCAGAATTCCTGGGGCCTCAGAGCTGTTAAAAGCTACTATAGTGTGGGCTGCACCAACCCAGAACCAGGCTACAATGTCCATGATCCTGGGTGTTCTGAAGCCCCCAGATGCCTCTGTAGTGAAGGCTGCATGGGATATGAGGGTAATTCTGCTACTTGCAGTTACCCATAGGCTTCTGGAGTGAGGGCTACATGGGCAGAACACCAG
Source organism: Marmota marmota marmota (assembly GCF_001458135.2). Classification (NCBI taxonomy): domain Eukaryota; kingdom Metazoa; phylum Chordata; class Mammalia; order Rodentia; family Sciuridae; genus Marmota; species Marmota marmota. Next base: position 13,189 of record NW_026007372.1, read on the forward strand.
TCTCCGCTGCCAGGGTCCCCCAGGGCACTTGGGATAGCATGTGGCACACAGCTCTGATGATCCTGCCTGGTGAGGGCTGTGTGGGCAGAACACCAAATTAGACTGTCAAGAATCTCTGGGGATAACTGTGCAACTCCCAGAGGCATTCATGGTGAGAGCTGTGAAACAAGGAAAGATAATTCAATCTAGAATGCCCCAGGGCAAGGGGTGCACCCTGCAGCTCCCAGAGGCTGCTGGGGGGGTCGTATGAGCTCAGGGTCTCACAACCTTGAAAGCAGTCAACATGGGCTGGGATTTAACTGCTTTTCTTAAAACCTATGACGTTAAAATTCGGCAGTCCTTGGCTACATCACTCAGTCACTTGTTTACACTTCGCAGAGGCCTCTGTGTTGACCTGCTTTTGGCCTTCTGCCCTTGGGCACAAGAGTGAATGTCCGGGGGCTCCCTGCAGGTGCTCATGTCTGTGCCTCTGCCTGCCTGGCCCCTGGCTACAGCAGTGCCTGTCCTGGTTGAGTCCAGGGACCCGGGTCTCAGTGAGGTAGTCTCTTGGCCTCCCTTTTCTCCTCTCCTGAGATTCCACTTCTGGTGATGGCACAAATAAACACAGCCAGACTTAGTCAAAGAAGTGGGAACAGATCCTTTTCAGTAATAGCTGAGGCTACAGAAAGGCGCTGAGAGAAATAAGAAAGACTAGCCACCCTACTACCACTGCAGGTTAGCAGAAGCCTGCACTAGGCGTGGCCATCAGGGAGTGGTGCCTGTGCGCATGAGCAGAGTCTGGCACTGGGCGTGGTCATCAGGAGTGGTGCCTCTGCGCATGAGCAGAGGCCTGCACTGGGCGTGGTCATCAGGAGTGGTGCTTCTGTGTATGAGCAGAGTCTCACACTGGGCGTGGCCATCAGGGAGTGGTGCTTCTGTGTATGAGCAGAGTCTCACACTGGGCGGGGTCAGCAGGGGACAGTGGCTCATGTTCCATCTTTGTCCTCCCTTCTTCAGGGTGAGGACTAGAGCTCTTGTCTCAGGAAAAACCGCGAGCGTGGTGGGTCAACCACCAGGGAGCGGCAGACCGGCCTCCGGGATACACGCAGCTTGAGGGTACTATGGGTCACGTGTGTGGGGATGCGGAGCTCCCCCTCAGACCTGCTTCGGCTCTGAGGAGGTTCTCCTAGCTCAAGGCCGCTGGGTCCTCCGTGTGCCTGGGGTCTGAGGAGATCCCCCAGCTCGGGGACGCTGGGTCCTCCGTGTGCCTGGGGTCTGAGGAGATATTCCCAGCTCAGGGACGCTGGGTCCTCCGTGTGCCTCATGTCTGAGGAGGTCGTCACAGCTCGGGGACGCTGGGTCCTCCGTGTGCCTCGGGTCTGAGGAGGTCCCCCAGCTCAGGGACGCTGGGTCCTCCGTGTGCCTGGGGTCTGAGGAGATACTCCCAGCTCAGGGACGCTGGGTCCTCTGTGTGCCTGGGGTCTGAGGAGGTTGTCACAGCTTGGGGACCCTGGGTCCTCCATGTGCCTGGGGTCTGAGGAGGCCCTCCCAGCTCAGGGACCCTGGGTCCTTCATGTGCCTGGGGTCTGAGGAGATCCCCCAGCTCGGGGACACTGGGTCCTCCGTCTGCATCAGGTCTGAGGAGGTCCTCCCAGCTCGGGGACCCAGGATCCTCTGTGTGCTTTGGGTCTGAGGAGGTTGTCACAGCTTGGGGACCCTGGGTCCTCCGTGTGCCTCGGATCTGAGGAGGCCCTCCCAGCTCCGGGACCCTGGGTCCTCCATGTGCCTCGGGTCTGAGGAGGCCCTCCCAGCTCAGGGACCCAGGGTCCTCCGTGTGCCTGGGGTCTGAGGAGATACGTCCAGCTCGGGGACACTGGGTCCTCAGTCTGCGTCAGGTCTGAGGAGGCCCTCCCAGCTCAGGGACCCTGGGTACTTCATGTGCATGGGGTCTGAGGAGGTCTTCCCAGCTTGAGGACCCAGGGTCCTCTGTGTGCCTCGGGTCTGAGGAAGTTGTCACAGCTTGGGGACCCTGGGTCCTCCGTGTGCCTCGGGTCTGAGGAGGCCCTCCCAGCTCAGGGACCCAGGGTCCTCTGTGTGCCTAGTGTCTGAGGAAATAATCCCAGCTCGGGGACCCAGGGTCCTCTGTGTGCCTGGGATCTGAGGAGATAATCCCAGCTCAGGGAACTTGAGTATGCCATGTACCTGGGGTCTGAGGTGGTACTCCCAGCTCAGGGACCCTGGGTCCTCCATATGCCTCGTGTCTGAAGCAATACTCCACCAGCTTGGCACCCTAGGTTCTCTGAGCGCCTCTGGTCTAAGGAGATAACTCCTAACTTGGGTACCCTGGTGGGTCATATGTATGGGACGGAGAGTTGCCTTCTTCTCAGCCGACTCAAGCATACTCCCACCTTGGGGACAATGTGGTTCATGTGTATGGGGACTTGGAGCTTCGTCTTAGAGCAGACTCAGGAATACTCCCAGCTTGGGGACACTTTGTGTTGTATCTACAGGGACTTTAGGGTCTCTTCTTTTTAGCCTCAGGGAGACTCACAGCTTGGGGACACTGTGGATCAAGGCTATAACTCCGTTCTAAGACCAGCTGTGGGTCAAGGCTATAGGGACACCTAGAGCTCCATTCTTTTCAGACCATCCTCAGGCAGATGCCTGTCTTGGAGACACTGTGGGTCATGTGTGTAGGGTCATCCAGAGCTCCCTTCTCCTCAGAGCAACCTCAGAGGGATGCCTCGCTTGGGGACACTGAGTCATTTCTACAGGGACAGTTTTCTCAGACTAGCCTTAGAGAGATCCTGGCTTGAGGATAGTGTGGGTCATATCTATAGGCATGCCCAGAGCAGCCTCAGAGAGATCTTCCAGAAACTTCTGGATAAGTAGGTGGCAGGTGAGGAAAAGGTGGGAAGTGTGAAGAGAAATCAGATTCACTCCCTGCGCCCATTTGAGGGCTGAGGAAGGAGCCTTGCTCTCCTTCATTATTTCAGCAAGGTTTACTTTGGGGAAACATCCCTTCAAGAGGCTCTGATTACTTGTCATCAAAACACAGCTACTTGGATGATTTCTGGCACAGAGGGAGGAGGAATTGTTCTAACTGCTTATTTTTACTGTGTTAAAGCAGGAAAATATTAAAAAATGGAAAAGTAGATGTATGAAACTCACAAGGTTATTTAAGTTTAAATATGTTATTTCTAATAAGCCAGAATTTGTGAAAAAATAGTTCATGGATTTTATGGAACTAAATTAATCAAAATTTTGATTGAGAATACGTTTTGTCTTTCGTTGAGCAAGTCAGTTTATTTGGTAGTGTATTTGTAATGGTATGCTAAATACTGTGTTGACATTCTACATCTGCTGAAATATCTTGACTATATAATGTTTTGGTATTACACCACAAAGTTAATTGAGGAAATTAATTTTAATTAATTGAAGTATTTATTTTAAGTAATGATTTCGTTCTTCCTCCTAGATCATGAACATTTTAAGTAAATCCAGAATTTGTTAAAAGTCAGTTAACACTCAACCGTGGACCCCTATGTTCCTGGTTTTTGTCCCAATGAGAGATCTGTAAGCATCATTTTAAAATTTTTAAGCTGATTGATCATTCATAGTTTTCTTATTTTAATCTTTTGTTAATGTGTTTTTTTTAGTAGGAAATTACCCATTCCCTATAGGTTTCCAATTTTATGTAGTAGGTTTCTGCAGTTTGATTTTTAATTTCTTCTCTAACTTTGAACTTCTGCTATTTTTATCAACAATATTTTTAAATATAGTTTTTAGTTTACCTTGTTTTGATTGAATTATCTTGTTTGACAGTTCTCATTATCTCAAAAAGTTTTAATTATCTTTTTCTTATTAAGGTCTTTGGGACAGTGTGTGTAACTTGGTGGCAGAGAACTTGCTTAACATGTGAGAGTCCCTGGGTTCCATTCCAGCACCACACACAGACAATATGTCTTTGACAGGACCCAAGTGTCAGGAGAATTGTTCAAAATATTATGTATTTACACACACACACACACACACACACAGAGAGATCTTTTCCAAATTGGGTTGAAGTTATTCTAAGCAAAATTTGCTAATCAATTTTATAGAAAGAAAGAGGATGGTGATATTTTAAAATTCCAGCTATTGATATTACATGATATTCCAGCTTAAAACCACTGAAATAATTACAGCGTGTAAGAGAAAAATCAATAGATTCTTTTAAAAAAACAGATACATTTACCAAAAATAGACTTTTTTAAACAGACATTTTCTACTTTTTCAAATTTAGAAAGCATATTCGAATATCTTATTAAAGTCTTACATTCATCAAGTAGTTAGTTTCTCTTACTCCTTGCAAGCAAGGGAATTGACCTTCTAATAAGCATGCTTTATATATTGTCAGAAGTTCTTTTTGGAGAACTCTATTAAGTGTTTCTCATATATTCAAAATATCATTTAAAAGCATACCAGTGACCTTTTGATTTCATCAATTTTAATTTCTTTTGAAATAATGTGTGTATATATTAGTACTTACTAAATATTACTTTGTGTAGGAAATGGCCTGATTTCATTTTATATAAATGCTGGTGCTCTATGTGCTTCAAAGGTAGTTTTTAGAATAGAGTTGAGTATACCTCTTATTTTGAAATCATTAAAAAAGTACATACACTTTTTACCACATTTTAATGAAGTAATATAGTGGAGATTAGACATGTTAATATCATGAGCTGAAAAATAATTAAATATAGTTGAATTATTTAGGGGTGTTCAACATAATGGTTTCCACCCTCTTCTATAAATGCCCCAGTTGTCTCATATTATATGCTTGGTTTGGAGTTATTCTTTTAAATTTATTTATGGTGATGAGAATTAAGCTCATAACCTTGACTATGTTAGGCAAGCAATGAATTTCTGCCCTTTTAAAATATTATGTTGAGACGGGATTTTGCTAAGTTCCTGAGGTATTGAGGCTGGCTTCAAACTTTGTGATCCTCCTGCTTCAGTCTCCAAAATAGCTGTGATTACAGTTCAAAGTGCCTAGTATGGCCTAGAGAATTTTTATGTTATTGTCATGTTTCTAATTTCTTTTTTTTCACTCCAATACACATTTATTCAACTAAAACAAAACATCTTTAAACATATTTTAACAATGTACAAATACATTCACAACATAATCTGCTGATTAAAAGACTCCAACAAAGTTTCCAGTATCTCAAGAGAATTTACAACTGCCTACAATAATTTGTAGATTGGTTTAGTTTACAGTTAAATATATTGCCTTGTTTAAGAAAAAATATTAATACAAATGTATGATTTACAATATCCCCATTATAGCAAGAAAAAAATAGATTCATAAAATGTCTTTAGGCATTTATTATGCCAAGTATTTAAATGATTATTTTTACTATGACATAAGAATAATATTCATTTAGTACTAAAAGATTTTATTAGTCCAGAGACCACTGAAGAGTTTCCAGGAAGTTCCAAAATGAATATGACTATCCTTTCTATGAAATAAATAGAACAGCAGCAATCCCTGGGTATCCCTTAAACATAAACTATAAAGATTCCATTTATTATTTAGGCCTTAAGTATAAAAATAAAAGAAAATTTTAGAAACTAGTTAACTCTACCAGCCTGAATTTGTTTTTCACTTGTGCAAGTCTAAGGTAAGCAATTTCAACATGAAGTATATATTTAAAATTAACAATTTTTTTTCTTTTTAACTCATACACAAACCAAGTGTTTACTCTTAATCATGAAATCAACTTATTTCTGAAAATAACCTATAGAAATAGTATGTAAACACATACCTTTGAGATAGATTAAGAACTTTCCTATATTCTATGGATCAAAATGCAAATATCTCTGTAACATATGTAAAATAACACATTAATTTGGGATATACGGATACATTACTATATGCATACATATGTACACCATAAAATAAATTCTGACAATATTCTTAATGATATCATACTTCCCAGCCTCAACTATTAGAAAAAGAAAATTAAAACTTTGTTTAAAAAATAAAACAGTTTTTATAGTAACTTTGCAAGTGAAAAAAAAACAAACAAAAATCAATGCTCCTTTTTGCAACTGGACTGAGCTCTAAACAATTCATAATCAAGAATCTCTTCAGCCATTCCCCAATATCACAGAAAACATAATTTTCTCTCTATTCAAGAAGTCTGTTCATTTCTGGTGTTTTGTCTTAAAAACTGCATTCCAAGATACCAGGTAGCCATGCTGGTTAAATTCTTCCGGCTGCCCACTTGCACCTAATGTAACCATACAGGTTGGCACCCAGTAGCACCACACCCATGATAACCATGTCAACCATTTTACTCTGAGGGAGAAGAGAGCACTAAAGGCAAATATCACCCACAGCACTAGACAGGCAATTAGTCCTAACCAAAAGATTCTTGATTCAACTTCTGAAACAGTTTTATTCTCCTGAGGAGATGCCTTACTGGACTCAAACACCCAATGACTCTTTCCATCCTCATCAATATGATTCCATCACCCAAGGCCTACCATCAGTCTCTACCTGTGACATTCTTCACTGCCCAAAAGTCACGTGACAACAACAAGATAATTGTCACCATACAAGCAATAAAGCTGCTGCTGAGCAATTCACAGAGAAGATAGACTATAGTAGCACAGACTCAGAAGAACAAATGGAAAAATGATGCCACTGGATGTCGGATTTTAGATTTTCTTGGTCTATTAGTTGTCTCTTCTTCTGCATCAAACAATGAAACATCTTCAGTGTCATCATCACTGTCTTGAGTGCAAGGCTCTGCCAGCGTCTCCTATTCCTACATGATTGCAGGGTACCCCTACAGGGCAGGTCACAAGGGAGCTAAAGAGTTGCCTGGAGGCTGCACCCCTTTCACTTCCTCGAGTGCATGATGTGCAAGATGGGCCGAGGAAAAAGACCACCTGCACCCCACCCACCACACAGAGCATTTCTGCAGCCCAACATCGGATCCGCCAAGCGCTGGGCATTGGTTGAGGATGGGCTTCTCCTCTCCACACCCCCAAGCTTCCCAAGCTCGGGGATTCTTGGGTCACTCCTCCTATGAGGGCCTCGGAGCACCCAGATCACCTCCGCGACAACTACCCTTGGTCCTCCATCCTTCCTGCCCATTCAGCTCTTCCTCAAGATGGACAGCCAGAGGGGACACAACACAACCACCACCCCTGTGTGCCTGGCTCACTCCACAAACCCTGCAGGAGGGACCCTTCCACCCGCCAAGCCTAGGCCACCTGCTCTCCTTGCCCACAGCCCCTCACCTCATGTTTCTAATTTCTTAATAATTTTTTAATTTATATTATAGCCATTTTCTCCTTCTAAATTGTCATCAAAGTATTTTTTATTGTTCTGAGAGGTTATTTAATGTGAATATACTTTATGATGTGACACCTCTGGTCACAATAGGCTATTTCTATTGTAAGAGTATTTTGATTCTGATATTTTGATAGTATAATGTGAATGTACTTTATGATATGACACATCTGGTCACAATAGGCTATTTCTATTGTAAGAGTATTTTGATTCTTAACTGTTTTTCAGGCTTAACATTTTCCTAAGAGTGGTGATTGTTCACTTTCTATTTGATTACACAAATAAGGCACTGATTTAAAAAAAAAAAAATTGTGGTGCTAGGGATCAAACCCAGGGCCTCCTGAATTCTGGATAAGGTATGCCACCACTGAGCTACATCCCAGCCCCATAGATTCTTTGTTTTTATTAGATTTATGACTAGCTATATCAATGAGAAACTTACATAGAAATTCAACTACATTTGAAAACATTCAAGAGTTTGGGCATCCAATATTTTTTATGATTTCTAAAATATAATTTCCCCGTAAAACACGAGAATATCTAAGATCACTCATAAACCATGCTTCCATTGAAGTTTCTCTAGGTTTACCACTTCTGAAGAACATCATGGAGGAAACTGACTTTGATATTCTTTTAAATTTTTCTTTTTTTAGAAAGCATCATAAGTTATTGTCACAAATTCTGTTTACATTTTTCGTTTAAATATTTTTCCTAGTGGCAAATATTTGATGCTATTATTGTTGAAGGGTATACATAGAAACAAACGAAAGGTAAGAATTCCTTGGGATCAATGATTCATTCACAATGAATCAATCTGCTCTTGTAACATATTTTTCATCATGACTCTTTTGAAAAAGTTCAACCATGAATTTAAATAGTGTCTCTAAAATGTAGATTTTTTCTCTAAAGTTTTGAAATTTTTAGAGAGAAAATCCAGAACCTAGCAATAACAAAATAAATAATGATAAATAAGTTTAAACATATTATTACTTTAACATAAAACATATAAAATAAGTATTTATCTTACATTGTTAGTTTGACACATTTTTGTTATAAATGCTCTTAACAAAATGCAGAACTAGTTAAGAATGTCAATTATTAGTAATTGACATTCTGAGTAATTAAATGAGCAGGTGTTTGAAAAAATATAGCCATGTCTTAAGATTTTATTTTAGAATGGTTTTATGTTTATGCAGAAATTGCAAAGAAAATGCAGAGATCTACTATGTAACTTCTACCCAGTTTTTTTTTCTCTTATGACTTACAGTGAGCTATCTCAGATGTGTTAACTTCATACATGATTTTTCATGATAAACAGATACTGATATGCTCTTATTAACTAATATCTGTGTTTCCTCTGGATTCTCAGTACAGCCTCTTTCAGTTCCAGGACCCCATCCAAGATCCCGCAAGACAGTCATCCTGTCTCCATAGGCTTTTCTTCGTGGCAACAGTTTCTCTGACCTTCCTTTCTCTGATGCCCTTGATGGTTGAGGAGGACCTGACAGTTGAGGAGTACCTGTCAGGTACTTTTTAGATTTTCAGTTGATGTTTTTCTCATATGTAGACAGGTTATGGATTGGGGAAAGCAGATTACAGATGAAGTGCTATTCTTCATTTCATATCCTCAAGGTGCTCACCTGACTGATGTAGTGTTTGCCAGATTTCTCACTGTGAAGTTATGTTTCTCTACATGTACACATTATATATATTGTTTTGGAGTAAGTCACTATGCAGAGCCCCCTCTTAAGGAGTGGGAAGTTAGGCCTAACTCCTTGAGGGCCAAATGTCCACTTCAATTACTTGAAATTCTGCATAAGAGGTATTTATTTAGCCTCTTTTGTTTATCTGTTTAGTCATTTATTTCTAAATAAATGAGCATCTGGATATTTACTCCAAGATTTTGTTTGTTATCCAACTCTATAGTACTTTGTTGCTTACTTCATTCCTGCTTGAAGCCTTCGGGAATAGCTTTGAGCATTCTTTCCACTGGGAGTTCTTTCTGTTGTTTCCTGTTTTCTTTTAGCCAGAAAGAATAGTATAATACCCTCAATTAGGCCTTTTACACTTATAAAACATTTCACTGAGGCTTTAAATACAATATAATATCCTTATGAAGACTCTAACATATATAGTATGCACTGAAATAATATGAGTTTGTTATCAATAAATATCATTAATGATACCACTGGCTGATATCACATACACATTGAGACCCCTAGAAAATAACATGTCAAACCTTCAAACTCATAAGATATCCTCACAGAGAACTAGGAAAAATATAATATCTTCATTGAGGCATTTGACACATATATGAAATCCTTGTGGAAGCCTATGTCACATAAAAATATTCTCAATAAGATCTCTAAAACTCACATAAAAACTAAGTTCTTTGACACCCATAATATTTTCAATGAGTCCTCTACAGATATAATCAATGAGGGCTCTGACATATAATGTCCTCACAGAGGTTTCTAACATGCTCAATATCATTACTGAGGCCTGTGTCAGTCATAAAATATCCATGAGAGCCTGTGACAAATAAGGAAAAACCACATTGAGGCCTCTGAAACACAATATTTTTATTCAGAGCTCTTACTAAACACATGAAACTATTTTAAAAGGCTCTGTCTTCACTGAGGGCTCTGACATATAATATATTACTGACTGACTCTTTTGACAACTATAATATTCTCAGAGAAGCCTCTAAAACATATGATATCGTAAGTCCTTTGACACAAGTCCCATTGTCACTAAGGATTCAAATGCATTAAGTATTCTCACTGAGGCATGTGACCCTAATAGTATCCTCACTGAGGCTGTTGACAATAATGAAGTACTGGTACTGAGACATCTGACTCAGGAATAGCCTTGCTGGGGTGGCTGGTGCATTTAAAATACTCCCTGAACCATCTGAGAGATATAATATACTCCTCGAGGCTTCTAACTTCCTGAGGTCTTTGAAATATTTAATATCTACATTGACACCTACAGTATCTATAAGAGTCATACTGAGGTCTCTAATACTAACAATAAAGTATTGGAGACATCTGAGATGTATAATTGGATAACAGAGGTCTCTTCCACTTAGAATGTCATCTTGATGCCTCTGGCACTGCCATCATGCACTCACAGAGGTCCCTTTCTATAGGAGAAAACTGAGGCCTCTGACAAGTATAGTAAGTTTACTGCTGACTCTACAAAATATAATGTCAAAAGTGAAGCCTGTAACAAACACATTATATTGTCACTGAAGAATCTTCCACATATCGTCATTGAGGCCACTGCCATGAACAGGATATCTGTACAGTGACCTTGATCCCATTCAAGGGGATGGGTTGGTGAAGCCTCAGATACTCTGGTAATACCCTGGCACTGGACTCTGACACTTAATATCCATATGAAGCCTCTGACACATAAAATAACCACACTCGGGCCTTGGATATTTTTATAATAGCCTCAGAAAGGTTTCTGACACTCATATCACATCCTCAGTGAGTCTTCCTCTAACGCCAACATGAATCCTCCCTGAGGCCTCTGACATTCACACCCTATCTCATTTGAGTCCCAAAACACTAATGACATTCTTACTGAGGACTCTGAAATGGATATCATCCTCATACAGGACAGTGAGATCAATATAATATCCACCCTGAGGCTTCTGTCATTCAGAAATATCCTAATCAAGGCTTCTGACACTCAAGGAATATCACACTGAGTGCTCTGGGGCACCAGAAGTCCACACAGATTTAGACCCTCTAGAGTCATCCAAAAGTACTGAGGCCTGTGCAGGTAAAATGAGGTACAATGAGTCCTCAGAGACATATATGTCTCATTGAGGTCTCTGACACATATAAAATCCCCACTGAGGATTCTATCCTATGTACAGTATGGAATGAGTCATTTGACCCCATATTTTCCTCACTGACCTCTGAGAGAGATTCTATTCTCAGTGAGGCCTCTCACACATATTAGATCATCACAAAGGCCTGTGGTGTTCATTTCATAATCTCACTGAGGCCTTCCACACTGATATTCTCTCTACCCTGAAAACTTCATCACATACAATGTCCTCACTGGGTACCCTGGCACTGCCATCATTATTCTCAAGGAGGCCTCTGACACATAGAATTTCCTCACTGAGAACTCTGAGCCCTAAAATATATTCACTGAGGACAAAATCCTCAGGAAGGCCTCTAATATTCAGAAGTTTTCTTCACCTCACAGTCATATAAAATAGTAAGTGAGGATTCTGACACTTATACTGTCTACCCTGAGGCCTCTGACACAAATATTTAACAATCCTAATTGAGGCCTGTGGTGATAACAAAATAAACTCAGTGAAGTCTGACACATATCACATCCTCACTGGGGCCTCTGACCTTGACAGAATATCTTCAGTATGTCCCCTAACAAATGTATTATTCTCACTCAGGCTTTTGATCCTCAAAGAACTTTCACATATAATATGCTAACAGAGTCCTCTTCTTATTACAGCACATATATATCCTTAATGTTTCACTTAAGAAACATTCTTATGGAGGTCTCTGACACTCACGTAATATCCTTAGTGAGTCCTTCTCTGACACATCAGATACTCACTGAGGCCTCTGGTATTTCTTGATTATCTCACTGAGTCCATAAACACTCCTATTCTATTTATTGAGGATTCTTAAGTGTACAATATCTTCACTCTGATCTCTACTTATTCATAGAGACTTGTGGGACTCAAAAAATATCCTCAATCCTCTTGGCCTTCAGTGTATATATCAGCAAGAGCTCAGGCACAACTAAGAGCCTCACTGACAAAGATCCCTATTGTCTAAAATATTAAAAAAATCACTGAAGACTCTGAAAGTACCTTCCTATCAACACAGATCCTTCTGACACTTTTAAGTATCCCCTTGAAGTCTCTGACACAGACAATAACTCCACAGAGGACTCTTACCCAAGCTGTACAAATGCTGAGGCATTCCACACTGTAATATCCTACTGAGGGATGTGACGGTGGTATACTCTCTTCATTGAGGACTCTAACACATGCAGTGTTCTTACTGAGTAGCCTGGCACTTCCATAATATTTTTCTGTGAGGCCTCAGACACATAGGATTTCCTTCATGAGACATTAAAGCCATAGATTATACATACCAAGATGTCAAACATATGCAGTGCCTTCAACAAGGTCTATTCCAATCAAATATTTTCCTCAGTAAGGATGTTTACATCATATATTAGTGTGACTGTGGGTTCTCTCACATATATTATCCACACTGAGTCCTCAGATGCATATTCTCAACTTACTGAGGCCCTGAACACAAAACATGTCCTAACTGTGTCCTGTGGCAATCATGGAGTAGGCTTAATGAAGACCCTGACCCATTTTCACTGAGGCCTCTGACTTGGACATAATGTTTTCACAGAGTCCTGGATCACATGTATGATTTTTCACTGAGGCTTCTGACTATCAGTTCATAGCCTTGCTATGGACTCTGACAGTAAATATCCACATGAAGATTCTAAGGTATATGATAGGATTACAGAGGCCTCCTACTCTTACCATAGTTACACTGGACTCTGACCCCTGCAATATCCTCATTTGGGCTATGCTATTTATATAGAATTCTCTTGAGTGTCTCTGACCCTGATAGGATATCCTCCATGCCTCCTCTGACATTCATATCCCATACTCACTGAGGCATCTGACATTCATATACAATCACACTGAAGGTACGTTCACCCCTAATCAACTTCCTGAGGACTCTGAAACTTAAAATGTCCCCACTCACAGCTCCAAGAATCACATGATATCTTTCCTGAGGTGTTTGAAATCCATATAATAAACTCCTAGAGGATTCTGATGTATAGAAAGTCCTTTCTTGTCCTCTGACACTAACCTAGTATATTCACCGAGTCCTGTGATAATAACATTGTAGTCTCACTGAAGCTTCTGAAATAAATGAAATCTTCATTAAGGGTTCTCACACCTTCTACCCACACTAAGGCCTCTAACACCTGGTATCTGCCCTAGGACCTCTGACAAACAATATTTTCCCTTAGTCCTTCAAAAAGCAAACTATCCTCAGCTAGGCCTCAGACACTTTTTGAATGTCCTCCCTCAGGGCACATTCAATGCCTCCTCCCTCAGGCTTCTGATGATCATGTAATATCAATACTGAGGCCTGTAGCCCATATACTTGCTGAGGCCTCTGACACACAAAATATTATCTCTGAAGACTCAGATGCATGTGATATCCTCAGGCCTCTGACATATCCTCCATTGTCACTAAGACTTCTGACTCAATGAGGCCTGTGACCCTAATAGTGTCCTCACTGAGGCCTCTGACAGCAATGAAGTATCAATGCTGAATCCACTGACTCAGTTAATAGCCTCACTGAAGAGTCAGGAGCATTTAATATCCTACCTTAAACCTCTGGCAGATATAATATAGTCCTTTAGGCCTCTAACTCCCTGAGGACTTGACACATACAGTATCTACATTGCGACCTACAGGACCTATAAGAGGCTTACTGAGGCCCCTAATATTAATGATGTAGTATTGGAGACATCTGACACATAGAATTGGCTAACAGAGGTCTCTTCCACTTAGAATCTTTTTGACAGCCATCATATACTTATGGAGGCCTCTTTCCATAGGAGAAACCTGAGGCCTCTGACAGGTATAGTAAGTTTACTGCAGCCTCTATGAAGTATAATATCCAATGTGAGGCCTGTGACAAACACATCACATTCTCACTGAAGCCTTGGACACATATCACATCATCACAGAGGCCTCTGACATCAATAATATATCTAAACTGTGACCTTGGTCATGTTCACATTGTTACTGAGGCCTCAGACAGTCTGGTAACACCCTGGCTCTAGACTCTGACACTTAATATCCATGAGAAGCCTCAGCCACCTACAATATGCTCACAGAGGCCTATGTCAAATACAGTGTTATCACTGAAGTTTCTGACACATAAGATATAATGATTGTGGCCTTGGACACTTTTATAATAGCCTGAAGCAGGTATCTGATACTCATATCATATCCTCAATGTATCCTCTTCTGAAACTCCCATGATTCCTCCCTGAGGCCTCTGACATTCACATCATATAGCACTGAGTCCACTCACACTGGTAACATACTGCCTGAGGACTCTGCGGTGGATATCATCCTCATGCAGGACAATGAAATGAATATAATATCCACCTTAGGCTTCTCAAGCTCAGATAATGGCCTCGATGAGACCTCTAACACTGAAGCACTATCTTACCAAGTGCTCTGGGGTACCTGATGTCTGCACAGATTAATGCTCTGATAGATATTCAAAATATAACTGAGACCTCTAAAGGTTACATAGTATGTACAATGAGTCCTCTGACACTTGCATGTGTCTCATTGAGGTCTCTGACACATATGAAATCCCCACAGAGGGCTCCAACCTTTGTAGAGGAGGGACTGAGTCATTTGAGCCCATATTTTCCTCACTGACCAGTCTGAGAAAAATCGTCTTCTCAGTAAAGCCTCTTCCATGTAATATATAGTCATTAAGGCCTCTGATACTCATTTCATAATCTCACTGAGGCCTTTCACACTGATATTCTTTCAACCCTGAAAACTCCATCACTTACAGTGTCCTCACTGGGTACCTTGGCACTCCCACCATTATTCTCAATGAGACATCTGACACAAAGAAGTTCTTCAGTGGAGGGCTGGGGTGGTGGCTCAGTGGTGGAGCACTCACCTTACACGTGTGAGACCCTGGGTTCGATCCTCAGCACCACATAAAAATAAATAAACAAAATAAAGATAGTGTGTCCTGTATAACTAAAAAAAAATTAAAAACTTACTCACTAGAAATTTTATCTCTAAAATATACTTACTGAGGAAACTATTCTCAATAACACCTCTCCTAGTCAGAAATTTTCTTCACTAAGGACCTTCATAGTCACATAATAGACTGAGTGAGGCTATGATACCTACATTCTCTACCCCTAGTCTCTAACACATATACGCAACTCTCTGAGGCCTCTTAAGAGAAAATACCCTGGTTGAGACCTATAATAATAACAAAATAATCTCAATGAAGACTTTGACACCTATCACATCCTTATTAAGGCCTCTGACTTTGACCAAATATCTTCAGTACATCTTCTGAAAAATGTATCATTCTCAATGAGGATTCAGACACTCAGGTGATAGCCTCCCTCTGGACTCTGACACTAAATGTCCATATGAAGGCACTGTCACATATAATAGGCTAACACAGGTCTCTTCCTATTACAGCACATATATGTCCTCACTCAGGCCTGCAGCACTCATGGAACATTCTCATGGAGGTCCCTGACACTCAGGAAATATCCTCAATGAGTCCTCCTCTGACACTCAATATTGTGTACTTATTGAGGGCTCTGAAATTCCTTGATCATCTCACTGAGTCCATAAATTCTTCTGTCACATGTATAATAAACTCACTCAGGGCTCTGACACTCATGTCCTCTCCTCCCAGTTGCCTCTGACACTTACATCACATATTCACAGAGGCTTGCTGTATGTAGATAATATTCTCCCTCAATCCTCTGTCTGTCCCTCAGTTAATATCTCAATGAGAGCTCAGGCACAACTAAGAGCCTCACTGGCAGAGATCCTGATTGTCTAGTCATATGTAAAAATCATGGAGTGCTCAGACAGTATCTTTCTGTCAACACAGACTCCTTTGACAAAATTTTAAGTGTCTCCTTGAGGTCTATGACACAGACACTCTCCATGCAGGACTCTCACCCAAGCAGTACAAATGCTCAGGCCTTTGACACCATTATATCCCCAGTGAAGGGTGTAACACTGATGTACCCACTTCCCTGAGGACTCTAACACTCATAATGTTCTCACTGAGTAGCCTGGCACTCCTGTCACATCGTATGTGAGACTTCTTATACAGGATTTCCTCCCTAAGATCTTTGAGGCATAGATTAAACATTCTAAGATCTCAAACACATTCAATGCCTCCAGCTAAGCCTCTTGCAGTCAGATATTTTCCTCACTGAGGATGTTCATAGTCATGTAATAGTGTGATTGAGGGATCTGAAACATATTATATACATTGAGTTCTTGGACATATGTATTTAACTCACTGAGAACTCAGAGACAATACCCTAGCTGAGTCCTGTGGCAATCATTGATTAATCTCAATGAAGCCCCTGACACATCCTCAATGAGGCCTGTAGCTGGAGAATATTTCATTATTGATTTCTGGGTCACATATGTGATTCTTGCTGAAACTTGCTGAAACTCAACTAATAGCCTCACTCTGGCATTAACTTTCCACATCAAGTATCAAAGGCATATACTGTATTTGCAAAGGCCTCTTACTCTTACCATTGGCACACTAATGACTATGACCCATGTAATATCCTTGTTCTGATGGTGACTACTCAAATAGAGCCCTCCTGGTGGTCTTATCCCTGATAGGATATTCACAATGTGTCCTCCTCTGACATTTGCATCCTATACACACTGCGGCCTCTGATATTCATATTTTATTTCACTGATTATATAGACACCTGTAAGCAACTTCCTAAAGATGCTCTAAAATATCCTCACTCACAGCATTTAGAATCGTGATATTTTCTCAGAGAGTTCTGAAACCCATATAATATACTCATAGAAGATTTCAATGCATAAAATTTCCTCATGTGGCTGCTGACACTAATAGATTTTATTTACTGAGTTCTGAGATACTCCATCATAATCCCCCTGAGGTTTATGAAATCTTCACTCAGGTTCTCATACGTTCTACCCACACTGAAGCCTCTGACTCATGGTATCCTCACAGTGGCCTCAGGAAAACATATTTTCTCCTACCCCTCTAAAAAGCAATCTATCCTTTGCTGAGACCTCTGACAACAATGAAGTACCAGTGTTGAGTCCTCTGACTCAGTTAATAGCCTCAATGAGATTTTGGGCTCATGTAATATCTTTCTGAAGACTCTGACATATATAATATACTCCCTGAGGCCTCTAAATCCCTGAGGTCCTCTGACACTTTTAAGTGTCTCCTTGAGGTCTCTGACACAGACAGTAGCTCCACTTGGGACTTTCACCCAAGCAGCACAAATGCCAAGGCCTTCAACACAGTAATACCCTCACTGAAGTATGTGACATTAGTATACTTATTCCCTGAGGAATGTAACACAATTAATGTTCTCGCTCAGTAGCCTGGCATTCCTATTTTATCCTCTGTGAGGCCTCTGACACATAGGATTACTTTCCTGAGACCTTTGAGCCATAGATTGAACATACTGAGATCTCAAACACATGAAATGCCTTCAACAAGGCCTCTTGCAGTCAGATATTTTTCTCATAAAAGGACGTTCATAGTCATATAACAGTGTGATTGAGGGCTCTAATACATATACTACTCACACTCAGGTATTAGCCTTGCTCTGGATTCTGACACATAATATCCTCCTGTAGACTCTAACACATTTACTATGCTTACTGAAGTCTCTAACAAACAATAAGGGCTTCAGTGAGGACTGAACCTTCTGATGTACATAATATTCTTAGTCAGGGCTTTCACATTTATATAAAATTCGAATTGAGTTCTCTGATATTCATATAATGTCCTCAGTGAAGCTCCATCTATGTAAAAGATGTAATGCCTCACTGAGGCATTTTACAGAATATACTCATTGAGGTCTGTAACACTCATATAATATTTTCACTGATTGCTCTGACACTCATGTAATGAAGCCTCTGTCATCTATAATGTCCTCACTCAGTGCTCTGACATATAATATGCAATTTAAGGCCCTTACCTATATAATATCCTCTCTGATGCCTGTGGCACTCATATGATATCTTCACTGAGGTTTATAACAAATATCATGTTCACATGAGGCCTCTATCCCATATAATGATCTCACTGAGGCCTCTGTTTAATACACTATCCACACTAAAACCTCTAAAGAATACAATCTTCTCACTGAGGTTTCTGACACATATAATGTGCTCACTGAGTTCTCTAACACATATAACATCCTCTCTCAGTTCTATATCTCATGTAATATCCACACCGAGTCCTGTGACACTAATATAGTATCTTCATTGTAGCCTTTACCAGATACAATATACTCACTGAGGCTCTGAAAAGACCTGTGGCACACATATAATATTCTTTTTTTACACATATAATATTCTTACTGATGCCTCTGACATTTTCACACTGAGTTATCTGACACATATGATATCCATGCTGACATCTTTAAAATTTATCTCATCACTTAGTCCTCTGACACATATAAGGGGACATATAATATCCTCAGTGAGTCCTCTTACAGATATAATATGTTAACTAAATGGACTAAAATATATATTGGCCTCACTGAGGCCTCTGACACTCATATAATATCACCACTGCGATTCTGACAA
The DNA here is from genome assembly GCF_001458135.2 of Marmota marmota marmota. Taxonomy (NCBI): domain Eukaryota; kingdom Metazoa; phylum Chordata; class Mammalia; order Rodentia; family Sciuridae; genus Marmota; species Marmota marmota. Next base: position 31,951 of record NW_026007372.1, read on the forward strand.
AAGTAATATGATCAGTGATGACTCTAATACAGATAATATGCTCACTGAGTTATCTGACACTTATGTAATATTCTTTATTTTTTTAAATTTTTTAGTTATAGTTGGACACAAAGGTATTGTACTTTTATGTTTTATGTATTTTTATGTGGTGCTGAGGATTGAACCCAGGGCCTCACACGTGCTAGGCAAGTGCTCTACTGCTGAACCACAACCCCAGCCCCAAATGTAATATTCTTAATGAGGTGGATGAGACATATATATCCACACAAAACCCTTTGACATTCATGTAATAGTCTCATTTAGGCCTCTGAAATATATAATAACCTCACCAAGTTCTCTTGACATTCATAATATTCTCACTGAAATCTCTGATACTCATATAATATCATCAGTTAAGACTATAACACATATGTTTTTTATTAGTTTCTCATGACAATACAATGATCTTGACATAACATATATTATCCTCATTGAGTTCGCTGATATTCATATAATAATCTCACTGAGGCCTCTGGCAAAAATAATACCTTAATTGAGTCCTCTGAGTGATATAATATACTCATTGAGTCATCTAACTCATAATGACCTATTGAAGACTTTGACACTCAATAATATTCTCAATAACTTGAATACACTGGCATAGACTTGTAATCCCAATGAATCAGGAGCATGAGTCAGGAAGATTGCAAGTTTGAATTCAGCCTCAAAAATTTGGTGAAGCTCTGTCTCAAAATAAAAATATAAAAAGAGCTGAGGATGTATCTCAGTGGTAAAGTACTCCTTGGTTCAATCCCCAGAACACACACACACACACACACACACACACACATATATAATATATTTGCATAAATATATATTTGCATACATTATATAAATATATAATTTATATATAGGTGTATATATATTCTCACTGCAGCTTATGACATATATAATGTACTCACTCAGACCTCTGACACTCATATAATATTCTCAATGAGTACTCTAACAAATATCCTCAATTAACCTTTAATAATTATCATATTCTACAGTGGGGCCTCTGATACTCAATAATAATCTCACTGGGGCCTCTGATAAATATAATATTCTCACAGTGGCTTCAGATACTCAGATATTATCCCCAGTCAGGTATTTGACACACATAATATTCACACTGAAGCCTCCAAAACATATAATATCCTCACTGATATCTCTAGCACATATAGTGTTATTACTGAGACCTGTGATACTAATATAGTATCTTCAACAAGACCTGCTACACTAATATAATATTTTATTCAGGACTCTACCACTAATATAATATCTAAACTGAAACCTCTGACCTATATAATATCCTCACTAAGGCCTGTAATGCAGATAATATCCTCATTGAATCCTCTGCCACTCATGACACATACAATGTCCTCACAGAGGCATCTAGTCCTAATATAATAGTTGATCTTTTGTTCTTTTTTCTGTACTAGATATTGAATCCAGGGGCACTTAACCATTAAGCTACATGCCAGACCTTTTTATTTTTTATTTTGAGACAGGGTGTCTCTAAGTTGCTTAAGGCCTCACTTAGTTGCTGAGGCTGGCCTTGAACTTGCCATCCTCCTGCCTCAGCCTTATGAGCTTCTGGGATTACAAGCATACATGACCTTTTGTCATTGATATTATTACAGTATATACATTGTGCTCTTTAATACTAATGTGATATTCACATTGTTTCCCAAAGTATGCTTACAGTGTAAATAGATGGCCTCTAATAGTAATATATTTACTTACTATGGACACTTACTGCCTTCACAGTGATATCCAGACTGTGGTCTTTAATGCTAATCTACTATGAACACATTGGTTTTATATCACTATAATAATCGCTAAGTGACCTTCTTATACTAATATAACATCCAAAATTTAGCCTCTAATACTAATGTAACACACACACACACACACACACACACAGTGGCTTCTAATGAAAGATTTTCTTGCAATGGTATTTCTGAGATTTCACTGAGCTGGATTTATAAGTGTCAACTTCCCTAATAAACTCTGATGTCTGTTTTTCTGGCATATTATTGACATGGTGGTTTTTAATAAGCAGTTGACTTTCTCATAGTGCTAAGCTTACAGGAACCCTACATTGGTGGTACAAAATGCTCTGTATCCTTTCACTCACATTCCCCACTAGTCATTGCTATGCCAGGTTTGTATCTCCATGTAAAACACTGCAGTGTATTTTACTCAATGTAGGAATGGATACTCTCAGGTGACCATCACATAACCTGCAAATCAGGACATCAGCAAGCTTCTCCATGGCAATCAATCCTCACTTTCACTACCTGCCCAACTGGGGGAAAAAAAGCACTCATTTTTTACTCAGACATAGGATTCTTTTCCTAAAACTCCTTTTGAGCCTGTCCCTCATTCTCATGACTTTAACAGATGGAAAGTATACACATGTACTTTTCTTTTAATACCTCCTTTCAGTTCTTTGGGGTTAAATACACAGAAATGGAGTTGTTGAGTAGTATGATAATTCTATTTTTACTTTTTGAGGAAATAGCAAACTATTCCACACACAAGCTTCACATTATTTATTGTTACAGGTATATAAAAGAGTGCTGATTTCTCTTCATCCTTACCCAAAAGTAGAGCTTATCTTGGAAGAAAATCAGTAGGAAAAGTAGAGCTCATCTTAGAAGAAAATCAGACCTTCCGCAATTAGAAATTAAATTGTACAATAGCATGTTGCCCCAGTGATTGCAGGAGCTGTTGCCGAGGACCTCTGGAGTATATGTGTAGGAGGCTAGCTTGAGGGACACAACAGGAACTCCATGGATAAAAATAGACAGAGGATTGAAAATTCATGGAAGAAACAGAGAAGGAAAAGTAGAGCTTACCTTTTGGATTGCCTTTTTTCTTGTAATATTTTTATGAAATGTTCACAAGGTTGCCCCAAATCACTTGTTATTTTTAAATATTTTTATTATGGCTTTATTAGTAAAAGTGAGGAAATTTCACTGCAGTTTATCTTGCATGTCTATAATGACACTAATACAATATCCTGTTAATCATCTTTCATGTTTACTAGTAAAAAGTGTATATTCAAGTTCTTTGTCAATTTGAAGCTACTTTGTGGCTTGTTGTGCCAAGAAATACATTCTTGGTCTCTGCTTCAGTTTCCTGTCTCTTAGCTCCTCATTCTTCAATCTATTAAGCAATGTGTCTGTCTGATGCCAGTGAGGTGATTGATGGTCTAGGGCTCCTGGGCTACACAGGATGACCATGTTCAGTGGGAAAAAAAAAACAAACAAACAAACAAAAAAAACTGTCATTACAGGGTTTGAACTTGAGCCTTCCCACATATATAAGGAGAACAGAGGAACTGAAGGCTAAACTGGTAACAAACGATCAATTATTTAATGAATCATGGGTACTTAATGAAGCATCCAAAAAAGAAAAAGATAGAGTTTTAGGACTCCTTGTTGCTGAAGGTGCTGGCAGGATGCTGCCTGGGGAGGGCATAAAAGCTACAGGCCCTTTACCACTTACCTTTCCCTGTGTGTGTGGTCATATGCTTGCTTAAATATATTATTTAAAATATGTTTGAAAGATATGCTTTATGGTGAATTGATAGTACTAAATAGTTTTCTGGCTTCTGTGAGGCACTACAGCAAATGATTCAAAGAAGAAGGTCATGGAACATCTCATTTGTGTCCATGTTAGAAGTTGTAAGCCACCTGGGCACTTGCTGCTTCCATAAGTTCAAGTGGGAGCTCTGCCATATTCAGGTAGGTAATGTTATAGTTTATATTAAGATTGGGGTTAGGGGTTGGGTTAGGGGTTGGATTAGGGGTTTGCTTTTGGGAAAAGGGTTGGGACTGGGTTAGGGAAATGGTTAGAGGTTTATGGTGAGAATTAGACTTAAGGTTTAGGGTTAGACTTAGGGGTTAGAGTTAGAGAATTAAGGTTAATTGTTGGCTTTGGGATTAGGATTAGCAATATGGTTAGGGATAGGGTTAAGTTAGGATTTATGGCATGGGATAGAGGTTTAAGGTTCATGTTAAGAGTTAAGGTTTGATTTTTATTGCATGAAGAAAGGCATCAGGATAGAGAAATATGGAAAATGAATGGATGGGAGAAGGAATAAAGCACCAGTTGATTTGAGATACTATTAACCTGTAAAAACATTTTACAGTAAAGTGTTTCAAAATGGTTGGTGCCCCATTATTATCCAAAGTACATGTATGAAGACACAAATTGGTGTGGATAAACTTTGTATACAACCAGAGACATGAAAAATTGTGCTCTATATGTGTAATAAGAATTGTAATGCATTCTGCTGTCATATACAAATTTAAAAAAATTAAATAATGGTGTCAGAATAAATATCAAAAGGTGATTAAGATGACAGAAATCAGGGCTGGGATTGTGGCTCAGTGCCTAGCATGTGTGAGGCCCTATGTTCTATCCTCAGCACCACATAAAAATAAAATAAAAATATTTAAAAAAAGATGACAGAAATCAAATTTTGAAAAGAAATATCATTTATGGTCAAGAAAAACAATTTAGAAGAAAATCAGACCTTTCACAATTAGAAATTAAATTGTATAATAGCATGTTGTTCTACTGGTTGCAGGAGCTGTTGCTGAGGACCTCCAGAGTATATGTGTAGGAGGCTAGCTTGGGGGACACAACAGGGACTCCATGGATAAAAATAGACAGAGGATTTAAAATTCATGGAAAAAACAGAGAAGGAAAATTTGAGCTTTTTTGTGTCGCCTTTTTTCCTGGAATGTTTTCATGAAGTGTTCACAAGGTTGCCCCAAATCACAATGCACATAGCATGCTTCCATTCTCCATCCTTAACGTCCCTGTCACTGAGCAGAGTTTATTTTATATAATACATGGGCAGCAAAGGAATCTAGGCTCCCTCTTTAAGCAAGATAAATTCTGTGTGCCTCATGCTGTCTTTCCTTGGCTCACCTCCAGGGCTGGGAATGGAGCTCAGTGTTAGAACATTACCTGGCATGCGTGTTGCCTAGGACATGATTCTGAGAAATGTAATGTAAATGTGTGAGTGAATGAACAGCAACCAAAAATAAAGTCAGGCCAAAAAAAAATATTTACAGTATGCTAGTAACATATGAACTTTTTTTTCTAATGGAGATTTTAACATTTTGATGTCATAAGAAATATCACAAAGTACTCAAGTGGACACAAGTTAAATCTTTGAAGATAAATTCTGACCTTCCAAAAATAAACATGGATAATTGTGGTAGCCTATGTTACAGTGATTCCAGAAGAAGAGGCTGTAGGTTCACACAAGTATAGGTATACCAGGCAGCACTGAGTGAACAGTCAGGACCATGAGGAGAGGAATAGAAAGTCATAGAAGGAACAGAGAAAAGTTGAGTTTCTCCAGAAAATAAAAGCAGCACAAAGGAGAGAAATAAGAAAAAAAAGAATGAAATGATTTATTTCATGTCTGATGATTGAACATAAATGCATGATACTTCACAGTCCTTGCCTGTTTTGTTTCTTTTTTAAGAGAGAGAGAGAGAGAGAGAGAGAGAGAGAGAGAGAG
>NW_026007372.1:39708-95376 GCF_001458135.2 Marmota marmota marmota
TGCTCCTTGCCACTTCCAGTGCCATGTTTGCAGGGTTACTGAGTGTCACCATGCCATAATGAGTCCTTTTTATGAGACATGGTCTCATGAGGTTTCCCAGGATCATTTGCAACATGCCATCCTCCCATTCTCCAGCCTCAGCTTCCCAGGTGATTAGTTAGAGTATCCTTTGTGTTACACATGAAATAAACACACACACAGGTACCACAGGAAATCTGGGCTTTCTCTTGAGGCTAGCTAAATGAATTCTGTATGCCTCAGGCTGTCTCTCCTAGTCTTAGTGGTATTGGGGAAAATAAGTCTTCCATAATGTCAATTGCTCAACTTCCAGGGCTGTGTATGGAGCTTAGTGGTGGAGGCTTTCTCTGGAATAAGTGATGCCTGGGTTGGTTTCCAGGGACTGCAGTATACATGAGTGAATGAATGATGAATGAATGGCAACCAAGGAACAAAATCAATCTAAATAAAAATGTTTATATGATGCTATAACCTGCAAAATTGTTTTTCTACTTCAGAAGTTAACTACAACAAAAATATCAAAAGGAATATAAAAATGTGTTCAAGTGACACAAGTCAAATCTTCAAAGAAAATTTTCCTGCAGAATCAGGAGGAACAAGGTGGAAGATAATTCAGATCTTCCATATCAGAAATGGTAAGTAAGGTAGCCTGCAGTACCAGCAATTTTAGAGGTGAAGGCTGGGGTTAGATGTGGATGCAAGTGTATCAGCCCAGACTCTGAAAACACATCCAGGACACCATGGAGAAAAAGAGAGTTTATGAGGAGTGTAGAGTCATGGAAGAAACGAAAGAAAAATCAGGTTTTTCACTTTCATGCTGCATTTATTCACCATGAAAGAGATAGATAAGGAAATAGAGTAGCAGAGAGAAGAAAGGAGAAGTAAGTGAAGGACAACCAAAGAAACAATATCAAGTAAAACAGAAAACCTTATAGGAAATGAGTAACATATAAAATGTTTCTTCTGGCTGAGAAGTTAACTACAAGAGGCCACACATAAAATCTATGAAGATAAATTCTGTGTGGAATCTGAAGAAACAAATTAGAAGATGATCCAGAACTTCCAAAATTATAAACAGGCATGGAGGCCTGTGGTACCATTGATTCCAGACTCTGAGGATTATGGATTACATGAGCACATATTCTAGCCTAGCCAGATTTAACACAGGCTGCTGAGGAGAAAAAGAAGGCTGAGAGGAATGGAAAGTCATGAAAGAAACAGAGAAGGAAAAGCTGAGTTTCTTTTTTTCTTGCTGATACTAATAGCAGCAGCACAAATGAGAGAAACGAGGAAAAGAATGGAGACTGACTTCCATCTGCATAGGTTAATCTCCAAGTGTCCCAAGAGGCTCTGGACCTGGCAAAACCCCACATGTTCAGAGTCCTGTGCCAAGTTCTGGTTGCACTTTTATGCTCTGTGCAACTTTAGGCCAAGTATACAGGTGTAAAAACCCTTGCCACAAGAGCACTGGGTTTCCCCATTTGTCCAGTTGGGGCCCTAGTAGCTCCAGTGGACCAGCAGAGTTGGCCTCCATCTCCTGTTTTCCTGGGATATAGGTAAGGCTGAATGATGCCAACAGTCTCCAGACACCTCCTTTGCCTGATCTGCAAAGGACAACTTCTGTTCGGTCCTGCAAAGATGACTGGCCAGGTTGGACTGTGGCCATTCTGGGCAGAGAAGAAGCTATGTTTGGAGTCTGGGATGAGATAGGACACAACTGGAGGGTCTGATGAAGGCCACTTCTGGCTCCCAGGAGGCTGGAAAATGAGTTTGAAGTTAGCAGATGCTCTTGGGTAAGAAACCAGCCTCCATTGTTTGGGGGGTATGCAGCCTGACCTAAAACCCTTCCAGGCCAGGATTCTTGTGGTTAGAGCTCATAGGGATTGAAATTGATATGGGATCCAGGTCAAAACTGAGGATTAGGTAAAGCTGAGTGAACACCCCCTCACCCTGCTTCATCACTCATCCACCACTTCTAGGACAGTATCACCTGCAACACCTGCCCCAGAGAACACTGTCCTGGTCAGGGACTGAGATTCCTCCTTCCTTGTCTTGGAGATAGTGAAGGTGTTAGGGGAGCTGGGAGTGAGGCTGCAGGTTGTGCACAGGACTCTAGCTCTGCCACTTACAAGCATATGGCACAGGGCAACCACCTCAATACACAGAGCCTGTTTTAATACCACTAATGGTATAAAAATGTCCCAGTACAACGCTGGTGTGACACTTGTGTGCAGTATTCACAATGACTGTGAAAAAGTGGCTTGATTGTCATAGGTCAAGTTCATATTAAGGGGGAAACAGGACTTGCATCTCTCCAACCTAGTCCAGAAGAATATACTCCAGGAAATGGGCAAATGTGACCAACCAGCTCTGGATAGAGGAATAAAGCCAGCCTTCAAATGTCATAGACACTGAAGCGATCCCCTTCTCAAGGTCAGTCACACTGAAGCCCAGTCCCTCCACAAGGTGAAGATCAGAAACCAAAATTATATAGTGAGCATTAGGGTTTGGGCAGGAATTATGGTTGGGGTTGGGCCTGAGCAAATTTGTGGTCTGGGTTGGGTAGCAAATTTGTGGTCTGGGTTGTGGTCAGGTGTTGGGTACAGGATAGGGGGGATGATTTACAGAATAGATGATAAAAGAAGTACATAGTCTGTGGACTTAGATGTAGGATTTCTTGGGTGATGTAAGAGCTAAGAAATAGGGAATAGAGTTAGTGTTTTAGAGTTACAGGTAGGCAATAGAGGTCAGGATCAGGGTCAAACCAGACTTCTTAGAATTTAGCATTTCTGAGATAGCATCCTCCATACTGTGTTGTCCTTGTCCACCACATTTTATGACCTACTCTGTGGTCCTACACCACTTCTCTCACAGCTTCATGTGTAGCCCTGTATCACATCCCATATGGCTTCTGGTGTGCTCTCCATTGTTTCCTTTTGCTGATCCTGTGTAGCTCTCAACATTCTCCTCTTATCTCCTCCTGTGTAACACTCAACCAGCACCTTTCATCTCTATCTGTGTAACCCTCCACCACCTCCTCTCACAGATTTCTGTGTAGCCCTCCATCTTCTCCACTCATCTCACCATTTAGCCATCCACCACTTCCTTTTATCACCTCCTATGTACTCTCTTGTCACCTCCTCTCAAGGGCTCATGTGTAGCCCTTGACCATGTCCAATCACAGCTTCTTTGTAGCACTCCACCATCTCTTCTCATCCCATCCTCTGTAGCCCTCCACCAACACCTCTCAACTCCTGTGTTTTCCTTCATCAACTGCTCTTATCTCCTGTATGTTTCTCTACCACCTCCTTTCTCAGCCCCTTGTGTAACCCTTGACAATAATCTCTTACAGGTTACTGTGTAGCCCTTCACCACCTCCTCTCATGACAAAACTGTCCTTCCCAAGGATGCTCAGCCAGCTTCAACTCAACTGTGTTCCTGGACTTTGACCTATTCTAGAAGTTGTTTAAGATTCTCCATGTCTTCTAATGACGTTTCCATGTAATTGGCCTTTTAGGTATTTCCTTTACATTTAGTTCTTTAAATTCTAAAACCTAAGTTACCCAGATTCTTCATCAACATTTGATTTTCTTCATTTGTGTTCTATTGCATTCAAAAGGCCAAGCTGCTTACTTCTTAGGGTTGATTCTTAGTACTTTCCTCAGATAATGTAAAGACTACTTTTGTAAGTCTATATGGCTTTTGTTCAAGTATTCAGAAATGTCACTTACTTACTACATTATTGTCATGCCTTTGCCAACTTAGTGTTCACCTGGTTCCCCCTGCCCCCCGCCCACGTCTCTTGGCTGTCCTCAAACTTCATTACTATTTAATGTTTACCAGGAGAACTGGGGACCATCACTGTACTCTGCCAATCAGGTGTTCAATTCCTCCTTCATTTTGGGCAGTAGAGTTTTTGACCTTAGCTGGTCCTCTCCAGAACTCTCATGGTGGCCATCCTATTTAGGGGGCTTCATCTTCAAGTCAGTCTCATGTTAATGTGGGCACTGGGGTCAATTGCTGGTCAGAAGTTACCTTAATGTGACTGCACTACTAAAGGAATCTTCTGTAGTGGTACCCCCTCCTCCACAGAAAATCTTAACTAAGTTTCTCCAGAAATCTTCACCATAATTGATTTTAGGACTATCAGCAAACAGTCTCTATCTACAAGAGAGTTCAATGTATATCTAAAACAAATGTAATAGCTGGTCTCTAATACTAATATACTATGCACACTATAGCATTTAATACTAATATAATAACTGCTTTTTGGTCTTTTACAGTAATATGATATCCATAGCAAAACATCCCAATCTAATATAGTAGCTATCTCATAGCCTTTCATACTAATGTAACATACATACTGTCTCATGTAATATAATAGATCTCCTGTGTAATATAATAGATCTTCTTTAATGTTAATGTAATATCAATATATAGCATCTTAAACTAATTCATGTACCTTTGCCTCTAATACTTATTGATGTTCATACTATAGCACCTAGTGCTAATACAATAGCTGACCTGTGCTCTTTAATTCAAATGTGGTATATATACTATAGCCTCTAAAACTGATAATAGTTGCACTGTGGTCTTTAATTGTAATATAAAATCCATAATACAGCATCAGAAACTGATATTATAGTGGCATTATGGCCTTACATACTAATGTAATATCCATACTGTGGACTCTAAAACTAATATAATAGCTTCCTGTGGCCTTCAATACTAACCTGTTATGCTCTTTGGTACTTAAAATATTATAATAGTTGCCCTGTGGTCTTTAATACTAATGATATCCATAATATAGAATTTAAACCTAATAAAATAGGTGCCCTGTGACCTTTAATATTAATAAAATATCCATAATTTAGCATCTAAAACTAATATAATACTTGCCCTGTGTCCTTTTAAAAAAATTATTTTAGTTGTATATGAACAAAACACCTTTATTTTATTTATTTACATATTTATAAGTTTATTTTTAGTTGGTGCTGAGGATTGAACCCAGGGCCTCACATGTGCTAAGTGAGTGCTCTACTGCTGAGCCACAACCCCAGCCCATAATTTATTTATTTTTATGTGGTGCTGAGGATCAAACCCAGTGCCTCACACATGCTAGGCAAGCACTCTACCACCAAGCCACAACCCCAGCCTACCCTGTGGCCTTTTGAAAATATTTTTTAAAGTTATAGATGGACACAATACCACTTTTTAATTAATTTATTTTTATGTGGTGCTGAAGATCCAACCATTGCCTTATGCATGCCAGGCAAGTGCTCTACCACTGAGTCACAACCCTAGCCCCTGCCCCATGGCCTTTAACATTAATCTGATATAAAACTTATGGCCCTTTAATTAATATAAAAGCTGTCCTGTGGCCTTCTAATACTGATATTATATCCATCCTATGGCTTCCCTCTGCCTTTAATATTAATATAATAACCTTGTGATAGCATGTATAAGTAATACAATAGCTTTTCTATAGACTTCACTATTAATATGTCATCCATATTATGACCTCTATATCTAATATGATAGCTGTCCTGTGGCCTTTGTTACTGATACAGTCACCATAATATGGCATGGAAAACTGATAAAATAGCTGCTCTGTGGCATTTACTATTAATATGATTTTCATATTATAGCATCAAAAACAAATATCAGAGCCATTAGAGGCCTTTAATACTACTATGATATCTAAACTATAGTACCTACAATGATTTTAGTGGCTGGGCTGAGGCCTTTAAATCTAATGTGATATCCATATTATGGCATCTAAAACTAATATAATAGTGCCCCTGTAGCCTTAATACTAATATGACATCCATATTATGACCTCTAAAACCAATGTAATAGATGTCCTGTGACCTTTAATATGAATGTGACACCTTTTCTACAGCCTGTGAAACCAATATAATAACTCTCTGGTTGATTTTAATATTTAATATACATGATATAGAATCTTAAACTGATAAACTGGTGCTCTGTGGCCTTTAATAGTAGTATGATATTTATATTATAGTACATTAAGCTAGTAAAATATCTGCTTTGTAGTCAGTAAACTAATGATATCCATGCTATACTATTGAAATTAATATATCAATTACCATGTTGACTTTAATACTAACATGTTATGCATACTTGAACATCTAAAAATGACATAATGGTTGACCTGGGCATTTAATACTAATTTATAATATCTATGCTAGAACATCTAAAACTGATACAATGGCTGTCCCGAGATCTTTAAAACTAACAAAATATCCATCCTATAGTATCTAAAGCTAATATAAGAGCTGCCCTGTGGCCTTTAATAATAGGATATAATACATATAATACTAATATGATATTCATATCATGTCATCTTAAACTAATAAAATATCTGTCCTGTGACCTTTAATATTAATATAATATCATACTGTAGCATCTGAATTAATATAATAGATGTATTGTGGTCTTAACACTAAATAATATACATACTGTAGCAACTAAAACAAATAGTTACCCTGATACCTTTAATACTGATATGATATCATACTAGTATAACATCTAAAACTGCTTAGTGTAGCATCTAAAACTGATATAATAGGTTCCCTGTAGCCTTTAATACAAATAAGATATATATACTTTATCATCTAAAATGGATATAATATCTCCCCTGTGGTCTTAATAGTAATATAATAGCTGTCTTGTAGTACTAATTTGATTACCTGTTTTGACATCTAAAACTGATAAGATAGCTGCCCTATGGCCATTAATATTAATAAATTCTCCATAATGTAGCATCTAAATCTGATATAATAGCTGCTAATACTATCGTGATACCCATAATACTATCAAAATATGACATAGTATCTAAAACTAATATACCAACTAAACTTTGGCCTTTAATACTAATGTAGTATGTTTACTGTAGCATCTTACAGTATTGTAAAAGCTTTCTTGTGGCAATTAGTATTAATATATGCATATGTGCCTGCAGAATAGGATAATATAGCTCTCCTGTAGTCTTTAATATTAGTATAATATCCATACTACAGCATCTACATTAATATAATACCTGATATGTGGCCTTAATATTGAAGTAATATCTATACTATAGTAAGTACAACTAATATAATAACTGTTCTGAGGTTTAATACTATTACTAATATAATAACTTCCCTGTAACCTCTAATGTTAATAACATATCCAAACTATAGAATCCAAAACTAAAATATTAGCTGGCCTGTAGTTTTTTAATACAAAATTAATATCCATGCTATAGAATCTCAAGCTAATATAATATCTACCCTGTGGCCACTAATGTAGTTCCCATATAATTGTCTCTAAAACTGATATAATAGCTGCCCTGTATCCTTTAATACCAAGATGACACCTTATTATAGCATCTTAAATTGATATAATAGCTACTCTGTGGCCTTTGTTATGATATCCATATAATATGATATCTATAATATATAGCATTTAAAATGGATATAATATCAGCCCTATGGCCTTTAGCCTTAAATTTAATAAAATCTCTATACTATGTCATCTAAAAGTAATGTAATAGCTGCCCTGTGGACTTTGATACTATTATGATATCCATACTATAGCATCTAAAGTTAAAATAATTTAACAAAATGTCTATAGTTCTGGCACTTAATAGTAATATGATACCCAAACTATAGTATCTAAAATGAGTATTATAGCATACTAATAAGATTATATATATATATAACTAATATAATAACTGAAGTTTTGGCTTTAATACATTTTTTGGTAATAGGAATTGAAACTAGGGGCATTTAACCCCATCCCCAGTCCTTTTTAATTTTTTTTTTTTTTTGACACAGGGTCTTGATAAATTACTTGGGGACTCACTAATTGGCTGAGGCTGGACTTGAACTTGTAATCCTCCTGCCTCAGCTTCCTAACTCACTGGAATTACAGGCATGTGCCACTGCCTGGCTGGGCTTTAATACTAATATGGTGTGCATACTACTGCACCTATACTAAGTACTATAGGAGCTGACTGTGACCCTATTATTAATATTATAACTATACTGTGGTCTCTAAAGGTAATATTATAGCTCTCCTGTGGTCTTTTATATTAATACAATATCCACTTATAGCATCTAATATACTAGCTGCCCTATGGCCTTTAATAATATCAACACTGTGTCTCCTAAAATTGAAGTGATAGTTTCCCTCTGGCCTTTAAATACTATATAAAATCCATACTACAGCATCTAAAATGAATAAAATACCTGCTCTGTGACCTTCAATTTTTTATGATATCCACATTATAGCATTTAAAACTAATAAAATAGCAGTCCTGTGGCCTATAGTTCTGATGTAGTATCCATACTTTACCATTATAAATAATATAACAGTTGCACTATTGTCTTTAATACCAACATCATATCCATAGTATAAACTCTAAAACTAATACTTCGCTTCCCTGTGACCTTTAATACTAATATAATATCTATACTATAACATATGAAAAAAATATGATACATTCTCTGTGGATTTTAATATTGATGTAATATCCATCTTATTGCATCTTAAGCTAATATAATAACTGCCCTATGGTTTTCATATTATTATGATATCCATAGAACAGTACATGTAAAATTAATATACTAGCTTCCCTTTAGCCTTTAATGTGAATATAATATCCATGTTCTAGCTTCCAAAACTATTAAAATAGCTGCACTGTAGCCTTTTATAATAAAATGATATCCATTAATTAATAAAATAAAATAATGGCATTTCAAGTTAATATAATAATATAATACTAATGCAATATTCATACTGTTACATCTAAAAGTGATATAATTCCTGCCCCATGGTCTTCAATTCTGATATGATATCCATACTAGAGCATCAAAAACTGATAAAGTGGCTGCCCTGTGTCCTTTAAGACTAATATAGCATTTAAAATTGATACGACAGCTGCTCCAAGGCCTCTGATATTAGTATGATATCCATAATATAGCATCTAAAACTGATATAGGGCTAGGTGTAGTGACACACACCTGTAATCCCAGTGGCTCAGGAGACTGAGACAGGAGGATCATGAGTTTAAAGCCAGTCTCAGCAAAAGTGAGGTGCTAAGCAACTCAGTGAGACCCTGTCTCTAACTAAAATATAAAATATGGCCCGGGATGTAGCTCAGTGGTCAAGTTCTCCTGAGTTGAATCTCTGATGCCAAAAAAATTAAAAAAATAAAAAACTGATATAGTATTTGCCCTGTGGCCTTCATAGCTAATATGATATCTATATTGCAGCAAGTAAAAGTAACATAATAGCTGCCTTGTTGTGTTTGACACTATTATTATGTCCATCCTATAGTATCAAAAACTGATATGTCTGCTCTATGGCCTTTTGTATTATGTGTTAAACATAATATTGCATTGAAAACTGATATAATAGCTGCTCTGTGGCTTTTGGTTCTAATGTGATATCCATATATAGCATCCATATATAGTATCTAAAACTGGCCTAAGAGCTATCCTGTGGCCTTTAATACTTATATAGTATCCATACCATAGCATCTGAAAATGATAAAATAACTACATGATGGTGTTTAATGCTAGTATGATATTCATAGTATAGAATATATCACTAATAAAATAACTGCCCAGTAATATTTAATACCATTATGATACCCAACTATAGCTTCAAAAATTGATATAATAGCTGCCCAGTCATTTTTTATTTTTGGTATTGGCAATTTAAACCAAAGCAATTCTGAGCTACATCCCCAGCCACCACCACCACCCCCATTTAAAAAAAAAATTAGTTGTATATAGACTCAGTGCCTCTATTTGTTTTTATGTGGTGCTAGGATCGAACTCAGTGCCTTACACTTGCAAGGCAAGTCTCTGCCACTAAGCAGCCCCACCCCACCCCCTTTTTAAAAACAAAAATTGAGACAGGGTCTCACTGAGTTGCTTAGGGCCTCCTCAGTTGCTGAGGCTGGTCTTGAACTTGTGATCAGTATTATATTTGAAACTAATATAATAGCTACCCTCTGGTGATTATATTAATATATTATTGATACTATATATTCTAAAACTAATAAAATAAAACTAATAAACTATGGCTTTTCATACCAATGTAATATCCATATTATAGAATCTAAAACTAATATAATAGCTTCTATGTGGCCTTTTATATTAATATAATATTCATAATCTATAATATTTATACTATAGTATCTGATAATAATATAATAGCTTTCTTCTAACATTTATAATTTATATGATATAGATTTTAAAATTAATTTAATGGGTGCTCTGTGACTTTTAATTTTAATGCAATATCCATACTCTGACATCTAAACTAATATAAGAACTGCCCCATGATCTTCAATTCTTACATGATATCCACACAATAGCATTGAAAATTAATATTATTAGTGCCCTGTGGCTTCTAACATTAATATAACATCTTTAGTAGAGCATCTAATATTGATATAATAGCTGTTCTGGGAATTTTAGTGTTAAAAATGATTTAGATACTACTGTAAATAAAACTGATTAAATCACTGACCTGTTTCCTTTATTATTAACGTATTATCCAAAGCATGGCCTGGAAAACTAATATAATAAATTTTCTGTGGCCTTTAACATTAATATGATATCCACAGTGTGGCTTCCAGAACCAATGTAATTGCTTCAGTGTCACTTTCATGCTAATATTATGCCCATAAGATGGCATCTACAACTTTTGCAATAGCTGTGCTGAGGCCTTTACCTGAATGTGATATTAATACCATAGCATCTGAAATGAATATCATACTTGGCCTGTGGCATGTAACACTAGCACAATAGCTGAACTTTGCATTCAACTATATCCATACTGTGAGTTCTAAAGCAAATATGATCTGTCCTGTGGCCTTAAATATGAATGTAATATCCATACAATAGCATCTAAAACTAATATAATATCTGCCTTGTGGACATTAATACTAATATAATGGTCATAATATAGTATTTAAAGCTTAATATAACATGTAAATTTGATATAATAACTATTCTGTGGCCTTTATATTAATATAACATCCATACTATAGTATCATAAACTGATAAAACAGGTGTTCTGTGACCTATACTTATTCCTATAATATACCATGTAGAACTAATATCTGCCTTGTGGATATTATGTTAATATACATACTATAGTATCTAAAATTAATATAATATAATAAATTTATAATTATATGATAGCCACATTATAATACTTTAACAGTAACATGATATTCATATTATAGTATCCAAAATCAATATAATACCTGTCCAGTGGCTTTTAGCATTGATGTAATATCCATACTGTAGCATCTTATACTAATATATTAGCTGCCCTGTGGCATTTTATACATATATGATATCTAAATGTAACAGCTAAAACTAATATAATAGCTACTTTTTGGTTTTATAATTATTATAATATTAATACTATTGTATCTAAAATTGGTATAACATCTGCCCTGTGGCCTTTAATATTAATATAATTTTTGTAGTGTAGCATCCAACAGTAATATAAGAGCTGCAAAGAGCTGCACTATGGGCTTTCTTACTAGTATATATTTCCATTGTATAACATCTAAAACTAACATAAGAGCTGCCCAGTGGCCTTTGAATTAAGGTAATATTAATAACATAACATCTTAAACTATTATAATAGCGGAACTTTGGTTTCAAGACTAATATAATTTGTTAATATCATAGCTCCCTATGGCCTTTGATACTAATACAGTATCCATGCTATTTGTTCTAAAACTGATACAATAGCTTCTATGTGGCTTTGAATATTAATGGAATATACATGCTATTGCATCTAAAACTAATAAAATAGCTGAGCTGTGGTCTTTAATACTATGATATTCTTATTATATCATCTAAAACTGCTATAATAGTTTTCCTGTGGCCTTCAATATAAATATGATATCCATATTTGAGCATTTCAAACTAATACTAATGTGATACCAATATATATCATCTAAAATTGATATAGTAGCTGCCCTGTGGCTTTTAATACTAATATGATAATCATACTATAGCTGCCCTGTGGCATTTACGTTTATGTTCTATTTATCGTGTGGGCTCTAAAATTAACATAATAGCTGCCTTATTGTTTTTAATCCTAATACGATGACCATACTAGAGAATCTAAAAGTGACACAGTAGTTTCTCTGACCTCCAAAACTAATATGATATCCATACTAGAGCATTGAATATAATATGATAGTTGCCATGTGGCAATTAATATTAATATGTTATTCATACGATGGCATCTTATATTAATAAAATATCTGTAGTGTGGCCTTTAGCACTCATAATAGGCATACTGTTATCTAAAACTGATGTAATATCTGCCCTGTGACCTTTAATACTGATATAGTCTCCATCATAACATCTATGCTGCCCTGTTATCTTTAATATGATATCCATTACTACAGCATCTAAAAGTAGTAGCTAAACTTTGGCCTTTCATACCTGTTATGGTTTAGATATGAAATTCCCAAAAATCCCTTGTGTAAGACAATGGAAGAAAGTTGAGATGTCAAAAGATTTGGTTATGAGAGCCTTAGCCTAATTAGTGCATTAACTCACACATTGGGATTAAGTGGTTTTTAACCAGAGGCTATTAATTTAGGATGGGTGTTAATTTAGGGTGTGACTGGAGAGATGGGTCACTGGGGACAGGCCTTTGGGGTTTATGTTTTGTTCTTGGTGAGCAGGGATCTCTTTCTTCTTCATTGCCATGCCCTGAGCAGCTTCTTCCATACCCTTTGGCCATGATCATGTTTGCCTTACCTTGGGCCAAGAACAATGCAGTTGGTCATATTTGGACTGAGGCCTCTGAAACTATGAACACCTAATAAACTTTTCCTCCTCTAAAGTTTTTCTTATCAGGTATTTTCATCATAGTGGCAGAAAAAGCTAACTAAAATATGAGGTGGTACCTAGAGTGGATTAATTGCTCTGAATAACAGCACATGGTCACATGGGGTTCAGAAGCCTTGGAAGCTGTTTTTTGGGGGAAGAAATTTTGAAAAGTTTAGAGATGCAAGCTGAATCTTTAGAATGTTGTAGGTGGATTTTAATGGGGGGTTCTGGTGGGAGCCCAGAAGTCTGTAATGCTGATTGGAGTACAGATAGTAAAGACTGGACTTGTGAGGTTTCAGGAGAAGAGAACTGTATTGGAAATAGGATGAGAGGCCATTCTTGTTAAATTTTGGCAAGAAGTTGTGAATATTTTGCTTTGTTCTGAGACTTTCTGGGAGGCTGAATTTAAAGGCGATAGTGTAAGTAATCTGGTGGGTGGTAATTTCAAGGCAGCAAAGCATTTAGGCAATGACAAAAATATTGCTGGCAACTTTTGGCCAAGTTTACTGTGATAATCAGGATTATAAATCAGTGGAGATTTGAATAACTTGCAGTTTTGCCAGAAAAGTGTGAGGCAAACTGAGGCTAAGGAAGTTGAAATTAGAACCACAAAAGAGATACTAAATATTTTACTCAGAAAAAGTTGGCCTGAAGGCATCTCAGGAATCTGCAAGACCATCCCCATCTTGTTTGCACAAGGGGGCCTAGGAAGTTGTGTCACCATGCTTAGAGGCTCAAGCACCTCCAGGCTGCTGAAACCATGGTCTCAGGAGGCTTGACTACTGCTTGAGATGGTGGGAACTTGGCATCAACCATGTGGTGCTAGTTCTGTAGGGTTGAAAGATGCTGGACTGAGGGGGTCATGGAGGCATCCATGGAGATGTCAAAGGAAAACCTGGGAGACCAGGCAAAGTGTAACAGGGTTGGAGTCTCTGCAGGTAGCCCCTGAGAGGTTGATGAATGAATTAATGAGAAGGAAGCTGAAACTGCATTGGAGATCTCTGAGATTAAGAGATACCAGTATCATGGAACATCTGCCAAGGAAACTCAAGGAATTGAGCAGAGACAGGCCAAGAAGAGGCCACATAGACTGCTACTAACAAAACCATAGGAGTGGAGCTACCCAGGCACTTAGGATAGAATATCACAATGCCATATGCCTCAGATGCTAGATGTGAAAATACAGGTTTTGTTTGCCCAGCTGGATTTTGGTCTTGCTTTTGTCCCATCTCTTCTCTCTATGTCCCTATTTCTCCCTTGTAGAATGGAAATGTTTACTCTGTGCCATTATATATTGAATGTATATGTGTGTGTGTGTGTGTTTTACAGGGGTTTTCACACTGTGATTTTGTTTTGAATCTCAGAAGAGACTTTGGAATTGGACTTTTGGGGAATTCTGAAACTGAAGAACATCAGTTTGGCAATGGACTCAATGTATTTTGCATTGTGAGATGAGCATGAACTTTTGAGGGCTGGGAGCAGAATATTATGGTTTAGATATGAGATGTCACTCAAAATGTCCTGTGTAAGAAAATGCAAGAAAGTTTAGACATGAAATGATTGGGTTATGAGAGGCTTAACCCAATCAGTCCATTAATCCACTGAGGGTTTAAGTGGGTGGAAACTATAGTAAGGTAGTGTGTGGCTGGAGGAGGTGGTTCACTGGGGGCACTCTTTTGAGGTGTATTTGTTCCTGATGAGCAGAGCTCTGTATCTGCTTCCTGTTTGCCACATTCTGAGCTGCTTTCCTCCTCCACAACAATGGAGTTGGCGTTTTATGGGCTGAAACCTTGGAAACTGTGAGTGCCAAATAAAATTTTCATTCTCTAAAAATGTTCTTGTCAGAACTTTGAGATACAATGGTGAAAAACCTAACTAAAATAATACTATACTATCCAGAAATAATATACTAGTGGCCTTTTGGCTCTTTGTACTAATATAATATCCATAGTATAGTATCCAAAATTAGTTTAATACTATTATGATATCAATACTATAGGATCCAAAACTAATATAATACCTGCACTATGTCTTTTAATACTATGATGATAGTCATAGTATAGCAACTACAACTAATATAATAGCTGTCCTATGGCCTTTAATATTAATATAATATCAATCATGTGGCCTCTAAAAATGAAATAACAGCTGCCTTGTGGTCTTTTAATACTAATATATTATCATCTGTACTATGGAACCAAAACTGATATAATAACTCCCCTGTGAACTTTAATATAATATCCATATTGTGGCATCTAAAGCTGATATAATAACTAAAATGGTATATTTAATATTAGTATTATACCCATACTGTGGCTCTAAAGCTATTATAATAGCTCCATTATGGTCTTTAATATTAATATAATATCCATACTATAGCATCTAAAACTAATATAATAGCTGTCCTGTGGCTTTGAATACTACTATGATATTTGTATTATAACATCCAATATTAATATAATATTTTTCATTAGTACCATTAGTACTAATATGATATCCATAAAATTTTACCTAAAATTCATATAATATCTGCTTTATGGCCTTTAACACTAATATGGTATTCACATTCTCTTACATTTTAATATAATATCTATACTAGGACATATAAAATGAATATAATAGCTACCTTGTGACATGTAATATTGATATAACATCTATATAATACCTATAAGACTAATATAGTAGCTTCCATGTGGCTTTTATTATTAAAATAATATCTTTACTTTCACATCTTAAAATTGATAGAAAAGCAGCCCGTGACCTTTAATACTCATAAAATATACACACACGTAGCAATTAAAATTGGCATAATAATTGCCTTGTGGCCCTTAATACTACTATGATATCTATACTAGAGCATCCAGAACTGATGTAAGAGCTGTCCTGTGTGGCCTTTAATGCTAATATGATATTCGTACTATAATATTTAAAACTGATATAATATTTGCCCTGTATCTTTTAATACTAATATCTTATCCACATTATTAGGTAATACTGATAAAGTAACTTCATTGTGGCCTTTAACACTAATATCATATCTATATTATAGCATGTAAAACTGTTATATTAGCCACCCCATGACCTTGAATACTAATATTATATGATAGCATTGAAAATTGATATATTAGCTACCTATTGATTTAGTATTATTATTTTATCCTCACTATAACATCTCAAATTATTGTAGTAAGTTCCCTGAGGACATTAGTACTAATAAAATAACCAGATTATAACATAAAAATCGAATATAATAACTGCCTTGTGGCCTTTAATTCTAACATGATATGCATATTATGGCATCAAAAATTAACCTAATAGTTGCCAAAAAGCATTTAATAATAATGACCATATTATATAGCATCTGAAATGAATATAATAGCTGTCCTGTCTTCTTTAATACTAATATAATATCCATCCTAAAACATCTAAAACTGACATAATCATTGCCCTGTGGGCTTTAATATGGTATCCATAAAACAGCATCTAAAAGTAATGTAATAGCTGCAATTTGGTCTTTGTTATTAATGTAAAATCCATAGTATCACACACCTAAACTAACTTTTTGTAGATATTAATATTAATAAAATAAATATACTGTGGCCCCTAGTACTAATACAATGGCTGTCATGTGACCTTCAATATTAATATATATCCACAGTATAGCACCAAATGCTAATATATAATGGGTGATCTGTGGCCTTTAGTACTAGTATGATATCTGTAAATAGCATCTAAAATTAACAATATCTGCTTAATTGCCTTAAGTTATATGATGCCCAAACTATACCATCTGAAGCTGATATAATAGTTGCCCTATAACATTTAATATTAATATGACATACACACTAGAGATCATCTAAATCTAATATCTGCCATCTGATCCTTAATACTAATTTCTGTACTATAGCATCTAAAATTAATAAAATAGCTTCCTGTGGTTATTAATATAACATCAATATTGTGGCCTCTAAATCTGAAATAATACCTGCCCTGTGGCCTTTTGACACTAATATTCATAATGTAGCATCTAAAACTAATAAAATAACTGACCTATGAAGTTTAATATTAATATTATAGCTATAATATCATCTTTAAAACTAATATAATTCCTCTACAGTAGCCTTTAATCGTAATACAATATCCATCCTATAACATCTAAAACTAACATAAAAGCTGCCCTGCAGCATTTAGTATTCACATGTTATTCATAATATAAAACATAAAGCTAATGGACTGGGGATGTGGCTCAAGCAGTAACGTGCTTGCCTGCCATGCGTGTTGCACTGGGTTCAATCCTCAGCACCACATAAAATAAAATAAAGATGTTGTGTCCACTGAGAACTAAAAAATAAATATTGAAAAATTCTATCTCTCTATCTTAAAATAAAATAAAGCAAATATAATTGCTCACTATGGCCTTTAGTGCTTATATGGTACCCACACATAGCATCTAAAATAATACGATACATCCCTTGTGAAATCTAATACTAGAATGTTATCCATATTGTGTCATCTAAAAATAATACAAGTAGTACTGGGGTATTTAATATTAATGTAATACCATACTCTTATCATCTTAGAGTGATAAAATAGCTGCCCTGAGGCCTTTAGTACTAATATAATATCCATATTATAGCATTTAAAACTAATATTATAGTTTCTCTATGGCTTTTGATCCTAGTATGATACCCATACTCATATTTAGATGCCCTTAACAGTAATATAATATTTATATAATAGCATCTAAAATAAATATAATAGCTGCTCTGTGGCCTTTAAATTCAATGTAATATCAATTCTATAGCATGTAAAACTAATTTAATAGCTGTTCTATGTCTTTAATACTCAATAATATCCATACTATAGCATGCAAAATTAATAGCTGCCCTGTGGCCTTTAATGTTAATATAAATCCTTGTCATAGCTTTGAAAACTAATGTAATAGCCCATGTAGTCTTTTGTGGTAAATGATATTCATTATTGAGCTCAAGCTATAATATAGTTACCCTGAGTTTTCAATACTAAAGTAATATCCCTAGTATAGCATCTTAAACTAATATAATAGATGGTCTGTGAACTTTAGTATTAATTGAACATCTTAAACTAAATAGCATCTTAAACTAATATATGTCCTGTGGCTTTTAATATTAATATGACATTCTATATTAGTGAATCAAATACTAATATAATAGGTACCCAGTGGCTTCATTACTAATTGATATTTATACTATAGCATATAAAATTAATATAAAACCTGCCTGGTGTCCATTAATATTAATGCAATAATATTATAAATATAATATATATACTATATATATTATATATAGTATATATATTCCATACAACTATATCTGTACCTAATATAATATCTACCCTGGGGCCTTTAATATTAGTATAAATGATCATACTATAGTGTCTCAAACTGATACAATAATTGCCCATTGGTTTTGCATAGTAATGTAATATGCATAGTAAACCATCAAATATGAATATAATACCTGCCTGTGACAATTAATATTAATGTAATGTCCATACTACTACAACTGATACTAATATAATATCTGCCCTGTGGCCCTGATTATTAACGCAAATCCATACTATAACATCTTTTAAATTTTAAAATATTTTTCTTAGTTGTAGATGAACACAATACCTTTGTTTTATTTATTAATTATTATGTGGTGCTGAGGATCAAACCCAGTGCTGCACATGTGCTAGGCAAGTGCTGTACCACTGAGCTGCAAACCCAGCCTCTATAAATATAATATTTTAAACTAATAAGATAGCTTTCTTGTGGCCTTTAATATTACTAATATATTAATATACATATATACATGCATATTGTGACTTCTTATAACAATAGAATAACTTACCTGTGGCCTTCTATATTAATATTATATCCATACACAAATATAATAGATCTCTTCTGGCCTTCAATATCAATGTAGCATTCCTACTACAGTATCTTAAAACTAATATACTCCCTGTCCTGTGCTCTTAGTACTAATATGGCATCCATAAAATAGCAACTAAATCTTATGTAATATCTGCTATGTGACCTTTAATGCTAATGTAGCATATAAAACTAATATAATAGCTGCCCTATGGCCTATAATAATAAGATATTAATACTATAGCATCTAAAACTGAAAGAACAGCTGCCTTATGGCCTTTAGTACTCATATGATATTCATATTATAGCATATAAAACTCATGTGATAGCTGCCTGTGGCATTTAATGCTGATATGGTATCCACATAAGAACATCAAAAACTGATAGATTTGCTGTGGGTTTAATATTAACATGATATCCATATGGTGGCCTCTAAAACTGAAATAATAGCTGCCTTGTGTCCTTTTAATACTAATCCAGTATCTAAACTGTAGCATCTAAAACTGATATAATAGGTGCTCTGTGGCCTTCATTACTAATACATCTATAATTATAGTATCAAAATTTAATATAATAGCTGCCCTGTGGCATTTAATACTAACATGATATTCATATTGTAACATATAAAACTGATGTGAGTGCTGTGCTATGGCCTTTTATACTAATATGATATCCATAGTATGGCACTAACATGAATAGAATGGCTGTTCAGTTGCCTTCAATACCAATACAGTATCAATACTGTGGCAGCTGGAACTAATAAAATATCTGCCCTGTAGCCCTAAAGACTATTATGTTATCTATATTATAGCTTCTATAGCTAATAGATTGTCTGTTCTTTGGCCTTTAATATTAATATGATATCCATATTACAGCTTCTAAAACCAATATAAAAATGGCCTGTTGCCGTCTAACCCTAATATGAATATGATATTCATACTTTAGCCATAAAACTAAAATAACAACTGCCCTGTAGCATTTAATATTAATATAATATGCATTATTTAGCCTACAAAACTAACATAGTAGCAGCCATGTGGCCTTTAATATTAATATAATACATACACTGTGGCCTATAATCTAATATAATGGCTGTCTCATGGCCTTTAGTACCAACATATTCATACCATAGTATCCACAACTAATATCATAGTTTTCCTATGACATTTACAATTTATATAATATAGGTATTATAGATTTTAAAGCTAATGTAACAAGTGCCCTGTGACCTTTAATTTTAATATAATATCGATACTATAGTATCTAAAACTAATATGATAGCTGCCCTATGATCTTTAATATCAACATGATATCTATACAATAGCATTAAAATTGATATACTAGTCCCCTGTGGCTTTTAACATTAATATAGCATCTTTAGTAGAGTATCTAATACTGATATTATAGCTGCCCTGTGAACTTTCATGTTAATATGATGTAGATACTATAGCAACTAAAACTAATTAAATCACTGACCTCTTTCCTTTATTATTAACATAATATCCAAATACATTTTCTATGGCCTTTAACATTAATATGATATCCACAGTGTGGCCTCCAGAACCAATTTAATTGCTTCAATGTTGCTTTCATGCTAATATGATGCCCATAAAATAGCATCTACAACTAATGCAATAGCTGCACTGAGGCCTTGGCATGAATTTGATATTAATACCATGGCATCTGAAATGAATATAATACTTGACCTGTGGCAAGTAATACTAATATAATATTTATTACATAGTATCTAAAGTTAATATAATAGTTAATCCTGTGTCCTTTAATATTACTTTGATATCCTGCTAGAATATCTAAAACTAAATGATAGCTGCACTTTTTCTTTTATTTGTACTATTCATAGTGTAGCATCTGATACTAATGTATTAATATTCATGTAACATTTTTATTTAGTATCTAAAATTAATATAATATCTGTACTGTGGCTTTTAAAGCTAATAGGATATTAGTATCATAAATAGGTATTATAGCATCAAAAACTAATATGTATACTGTATCATCTAAATCTGACATAATATTTGTCCAATGGCCTTTAATAGTAATATAATATCCATACTAGAGCATATACAACTAATGTATTACTGCCTTGTGCCTTGTTACTATATCCATAGCACAGTATCAAAACCTGATATCATAGCTTCACTGTGGCTTTTAACTCTTAAATAATATCCATACATAGCATCTAAAATGAATGTAGTAGCTGATTTGTGGCCTTATTATTAATTTGATATCCATAGTGAAGCATGTAATACCAATATAATAGTTGTCTTATTGCCTTAATACTAACATATTTTCCACATGTAGCACATAAAACTAATAAAATAGCTATGCAGTGGTGCTAAAGACTAATCTGATGTCCATAGTGTAGAATCTGTTACTAATAGATTTGATGCCCTCTAGCCTTTAATGTTATTATAATGTTTATACTATACTTTCTACAATTTATACAATAGCTTCTCTGTCACTTTTTATGTTACAGGAATATCCATAGTATTGCATCTGAAACTAATTTTATATCTTCCCTGTGGCCTTTAGTACTAATATTTTATCCACACTATGGCATCAAAAATTAATATAATAGCTGTACTGTGGACTTCAATATTAAAGCCATTCTTTAATCTCTAAAACTAATATAACAATTGACCTGAGACCTTTAATATTAACATAATACCCATACTTTTGCTCTAAAACTAATATAATAGCTGCCACATGGCTTTAATGTTAATATAATATTCGTACTGTGGCTTATAAACTAATATAATGGCTGCTTTTAATACTAATGTGATATACATAGTATAGAATAAAAAAACTAATAGCTGCCCATGGCCTTTAATATTAACATAATATCCATACTTTTGGCCTCTAAAACTTAACATAATATCTGCCATGTAGCCTTTAATATTAATAGAATATACAAACTGTGACATATAAACTTATATAATGGCTGCCCTGTGGCCTTTGATACTAATATGACTTCTACATGTCATATCCAAGACTAACAAAATAGAGCCCCCTTGTTTTAGTCAGCTTTTTTCATTGCTGTAACTAAAAGCACAATTGTAGAAGAGGAAGGGTTCATTTGGAGGCTCACAGTTTCAGAGTTCTCAGTCCACAGACAGCTGGATCCATTCCTTGTCTTTCAGGATGAGGCAGGATATCATGGTCGAAGAGTGTGGTGGAGGAAAGCAGCTCTCATGATGATCATAAATCAGAGACAGAGAAAGAGATCTCCACTTGCCAGATACAAATATATCCCCAAAGACATGTTTCCAATGCCCCAACTTCTTCAGCCACACCTCACCGGCCTTCAGTTACCACTCAATCAATCCCATCAGGTGATTAATTTACTGATTGTGTTAAGACTCTTACAACCCAATCTCTGAAACTTCTTGCATTGTTTTATACGTGAATACATAATTCATTCCTAAGAGTCCCCATAGTTTCAACAGTTCCAATATTGCTCAAAGTTCAAGTCCAAAGTTAAGGCAATATTGCATTTTGAGCTCCCATAAAATTAAAAGCAATTTACAAGTATCCAATATATAATGGTACAGAGCAAACATTTCCATTCAGAAAAATAGGGGCATAGAAAGAAGGGATAAGAACAAAGACTGAAATCCAGCTGGGAAAACAAGTTCTGTAGTTCTGTGACTGGCATCTGGAGCACATAGCATCATGATGTTCTCTCCAAAGGGCTTGTGTAGATCTGCCCCTGTGGCCTTGTGGTTTGTAGCCAAGTGGCTTTCTGTTGGCTTGTCTCCACTTGATTCCTGCAGCTTTCTTAGGATGGTGTCCCACATTACTGGCATTTCTTAATCTTGGGGGTCTCCACTGCAGCTTTGGTTTCCTCCTCACACCTCCACACTTTGCCCTCTCAGGGGCTGCCTGCATTGACTCCAACCCTGCTGCACTTTGCCTGGTTTCCCAGGCCTTCCTTTGAAATCTTGGTGGAAATCTCTATGACCCCCTAACTCCAGCATCCTGCATTCCTGAAGAACCAGCACCACATGGTTGGTGCCAATGTCTATTGCCATTCCAAGCAATAAGTGGTAAAGCCTTCAGGAACCTTGGATGCAACAGCCTCAGAGTGTCTGGTGGAAGCATGTTGAAAAAACTTTCTAGGCCCCCTTGTGCAAGAAGGATCCCCCAGGGCTGGGGATGTGGCTCAAGCGGTAGCTTGCTCCCTGGCATGCATGTGGCCTGCGTTCGATCCTCAGCACCACATACAAACAAAGATGTTGTGTCTGCCGAAAACTAAAAGAATAAATATTAAAATTCTCTCTCTCCCTCTCTCTCTCTCTCTCACTCTCTCTCTTTAAAAAAAAAAAAAAAAAAAAAAAAAAAGAAGGATTCCGCATTGGTCTCCAAGAGAATTTTCACTTTTACTCCCTTGGGCCTGAGTTGGGTGTGGTCTTGCTAGCTCCTGAGATGCCCTCAAGCCATCTTTTTTATTGTCTCTGGGCAAAGTCTTTAGCATTTCATTAGTAATGGTAAAGTCTTTAAAAACTGCAACTTCCTTGGTCCCAGTTTTATTCCCATCTTTCAAGTTCATGTTTTTCAAATTTGTTCTGCTTTCTGCTTCTGAATGTCAAAATAAACTTGGCTAAAAGCCACCAACAATACCCATGCCACTTCCTGAATTCTATGCTGCCTAGACATTTCTTCTGCCAGGTTAAGATGGGTATCACTTTTAAAATCAGCCTCACAGAAAGTCTCAGGACATAAGCAAAATGCAGACAACTTCTCAGCCAGAACATAACATTAATGGCCTCTAGTCCACTTACCAATAGTATCCTCCTCTGAGCCCTCTCAAGCCCTTTCTTCACTGTTCTTGGTCCCATTGTCATTCTGGTCTTCTGAGCTCCCACAAGAATTGGCCACTAAGTTCTGCTTACAACAGTTTAAACCATTTTCAGCTTGCACTGTTGAGCATCTCAAAATTTCTTGCACCAATTTCAAAAGAGCTTCAAAAGCTTCTGAACTATATGGTGAGGTTAGTCACAGCAGTGACTCCTCTTCTTGGTACTAATTTATTTTATTCAGATTCTTCACTGCTCTGACTAAAAGACCCAACCAGCAAAGTTATAGAGGAAGGAAGGTGATTTGAGGGCTCATGGTTTCAGAGGTCTCAATCTATTGCTGGTTCCATTCCTTGGAGCTCAAGGTGAAACAGGACATCATGGTGAAAGAGTGCGGTAGAGGGAAGCAGCTCTCATGATGATCAGGAAGGAGATATCTAGCTAGTTCACTAGCTCAATAGATCCCCACTTGCTGGATACAAATATATATGTCAAAGGCTTACCCCAAATGCCCCGTCTCCTCCAGTCACACCCCACTTGCCTCCAGTCACCACTCAATTAATCCAATCAGGAGATTAATTTACTGATTGAGTTAAGGCTCTTATAGCCCCATAATTTCTTCTCTGAACCTTCTTGCATTGTCTCACATGAACATTGGGAGACACCTCACATCCAAATCATAACACCTGTGGTGATTATAATTAATATCCTATTATAGATTCTAAAACTAATATAAGTGCTGTCCTATGCCTTTAATACTAACATGATCTCTATTCTATACAGTCCACCACTAATATAATAGCTACCCTGTGGCCTTTAATAATAATATAATACCCATACTATATCGTTCATATTATAGCTTCTAAAACTAATAAAATTTCTGCCCTATGACCTTTAATGCTAATATGATCTCCATATTATACAGTCTAAAACTATTATAATAGCTGCCCTGTGACATTGAATACTAAAATGATATTTGTACTATAGCATCTAAAAGTAATAAAATTAACAAAATATGACTAATTCCCCTTATCTAATGACATCCATATAAATATATATATTTATATATATTTTTATTTATATATGACTCTCCTGTGGTCTTTAATAACAATGTAATATATATACTATAGCATCTAAAACATGTAGTTACCATGTAGACTTTGATACTAATATTCATAATACACTATTTGAAATAAATATAATAGCTGTGCTTTGGCATATATATATATATATATATATATATATAAAATATTACATTATATTTATATAAATAAATAAATATAACAAAGTGACTCTCCTGTGGTCTTTAATAACAATGTAATATCTGTACTATAGCATCTAAAACAGAAGAGCTCTTCTATGGCCTTTAGTATTATTATAATATGCATTCTAAAGATAATAGAATAACTGTATTTTGGCCTATAATATTCTAAATATATCCATAGCACAGCCTCTAAAACTAGTTTAATAACTGCCCTGTGGCTTTTAGTGCTAATATCATGTGCATACTATTGCATGTAAAGCTAATATAATAGCTGCACTATTGCCTTCATTATCAATGTAATATCAATACTATAGCATATTAAACAAATATAGTACCTACCATGTGGCATTATTATTAATGTGATAACTATATTGTAGCATCTGATTCTAATATAATGGCTGATTTGTGAACTTTAATATTAATAAACTATCACTAATACAGCACTTAAATAAATATAATAGCTGCCCTGCAGCCTTTAATGTTGATGTGATATCCATGCTACAGCATCATATACTAATATATTAACTTTCTTGTAATCTTTCATACTAATGATATCGAACATATAATATCTAAAATATAATAACTGCCATGTGGTTTTAAAAAATACTATAGTATCATTAATATAGAATTTAAAATTTATATAATAGTTGCCATGTGACCTGTATATTTATATGATATCCAAACTATAACATCTGATACTAAAGTAATAGCGCCTTGTAGTCTTTTACAGTAATATGATATTCATACTATAGCCTCTCAATCTTACAGAATAGCTCTCCTGTGGCCTTTAATACCAATGAATATATACTGTCTTATGTAATCTAACTTAATAATAATAATCTAATATATATTCCCTGTGTCCTTTAACATTAAAGTAATATCCATATATATCACTACTGTGATATCCATATTATAGACTCTAAAACTGATACAATAGCTGCCCTGTGACCTTTAATATTGATGTACTATCTACACTATAGAATTCTGTACTAATATATTAGCTGCCTATAGTTTTTTATAATAGTATATCTATTCTGTCACTTCTCAAGCTAATAATAGATGCCCTGCATTTCTTAATATCAATGTAATAATTATATGGCACCATCTCTAACTAATATAATAGGTGCCTTGTGACCTTAAATATTAATATCATAATAATTAATATAATATTGATGTTATATTGATACATGTCCTGTGCCCTTAGTAATAATCACATATGATCTGACACTAGTATACTAGATATCTTATGGCCTTTAATATAATATGCTATCCATAGTATAGCATCTAAACCTAATATAATAGCTGTCTGGGTTCTTTAATATTAATGTAATAAACATATTGTACTCTTAGTTTCAAATATATAATAGCTGCTCTGTGTCCTTTAGTACTAAAATAATATCTACAAGATAGCATCTAAAATAACAACTATCCTTTGGCTTTCTTATCAATATAATATTCATAATATAGAGCCAAAAACTAATATAATGGCTTTCTTATGGACTTTAATACTTATATCCATATAATAGCATCTGAAAGTGATGCAATATCTTCTCTGTGGCCTTCAATACTAATGGTATGCATAGTGCAGTAAATAAAACTAACATAATGTCTGCCTTTACTGGACTTTACCACTAAGAAAATATACAAAGTATAGCATCTAAAACTAATATGATAGTTACCATGTAGACTTTGATACTAATATTCATAATACACTATTTGAAATAAATAATAATAGCTGTGCTTTGGCCTTTAATATGATATAATATTTGTACTATAAGCATCTAAAACTCATATAATAGCTGCCCTGAGTCTTTAATACTATTATGAAATTCATAAGGCAGCATCTAATATTAATATAATAGTTGCTTTTGTATCTGTTACTAGTAGTAAAATATCCATGCTATATCATCCAAAATGTAATAATTGCCCTGTAGGCTTTTTTAGTAAAATGATATCCATACTCTAGCATCTCAAGCTAATATAATAGCTGCCCTCTGGTAATTAGTAATAATGTAGTATTCATATTATTGCATCTTGAACTGATGTAATAGATATTCTGTACCTTTAACATTAATACAATATTTATGCTAGAATCTAAAACTAACATAAAATGTAACCCATGGCCTTTAATCTAACATAATATCCACTCTAAAGCATCTTAAACTAATGTAATACGTCTTTGATCTTAAATACTAATGTGATATTCATATTATAGCATTCGATACTAATATAATAGCTTCCCGTTGTCCTTTAATATTAAAATAGCATTTATACTATGCTATCTTTTTTTTTAATTTTTAGTTATAGTTGGACATAATGTTTTTATTTTATTTTTACGTGCTGTTGAGGATCAAACCCAGTGCCTCATGCATAATAGGCAATTGTTCTACCTCTGAGCCACAACCCCAGCCCTATACTATGCCATCTTAAAATCATATAATATCTGTCCTGTGGCCTTGATTATTATATTAATGTAAGTCCATACTAAAACTATTATAATAGCTGCCCTGTGGCATTTAATATCAATAGGATATCCCTTACTGAGTCCTCTAAAACTTGCTTAATAGCTTTCCTATGTCTTTTGTAACTAATATAATATCTACCCTGTAGCATCTAAAACTAAAAGGACAGCTGCATTGTAGCCTTTTATATTCATGTAATATCCATAGCAGCATCTAAAATTGATATAATAGCTATGGTGTATCTTTTAATATTAACATGACTTTTCACATTATAGCATCAAAAATGATATAGCTATCCTGAGGTCTTTAATACTAATATGAGATCCATATTTTAGCATCTAAAACTGATGTAATAGTTGCTCTGTGGCCTTTAATATTAATATGATGTCCCTACCAAGTCCTCTAAAACTTATTAGTTAAATTCCCTATGTCTTTTGTTACTAACATAATATCCATCCTATAGAATCTCAAACTAAAACAGTAGTTGCCTTGTGGCCTTTTATATTAATGTAATACCTAAAATTGATAAAATATCTGCCTTCTGGCCTTAAAAACTGATATCATATAGAAGTTATAGACACTAACACTATTATAACTGCTGCCTTGTGGTCTCTAAAACCAAATGATGTCCACACTCTAACATCTATAACCAATATAATATCTGGCATATGTCCTTTACTACTATGGAAATATTCATGCTCTAGCATCCTAAAGTAATAGCTTCCCTGTGGCTTTCAGCACTAATATAATATCCATACTATTTTATCTAAAGCTAATATATATATCTCACATCTAATACTAATAAAATATCCAAGTTGTGATCTTTATAGTACTATAATATTCATAATATAGCGTCTAAAATAAATATAATAGCTGCCTTGTGACCTTTTATATTAATTAATATCCATATTATAGCATCCTAAGCTAATATGATATATATTCTGTAGCCTTTAACACTAGTGTACTATTCACATATTAGCACCTAAAACTGCTAAAATAACTGCCCTTTGGCCTGTAACATAGATGTAATATTCATATTTTGCTATCTCAAGCTAATGTAATAGCTGACATGTGGCCTCTCATATATTTATATTATGTCCATAGAATAGCATAAAAACTAATATGATAGCTGACATCTGGACTTTGAGTTAATGCAATATTAATAAAATAACATCTTAAACTAATA
The DNA here is from genome assembly GCF_001458135.2 of Marmota marmota marmota. Taxonomy (NCBI): domain Eukaryota; kingdom Metazoa; phylum Chordata; class Mammalia; order Rodentia; family Sciuridae; genus Marmota; species Marmota marmota. The sequence continues at coordinate 68,236 of NW_026007372.1, forward strand.
TAATGGGTAAACTTTGGTCCTTAATACTAATAGATGTTATAACATGTATACCACAGAATCATATACTAATATTTTATCTGCCCTTGACCTTTAGTTTTAATATAATATCCATAGTATAGCATTTGAAACTAATTTCATAACTATTCTATGGACTTTGATATTAATATTATATTTGTGTTTTGGCATTATAAACTAATATAATAGCTGCATTATGATCTATAATGTAAGTGTAATATCTATACTAAATCCTTTTAAAACTGGCATAATAGCTGCTCTGTGGCCCTTAACACTGATAAGATATCTAAAGTATAGTATCTAAAATTAATGTAATAGCTGTACTGTGGCCCTGAATACTAATGTGATATACATACTATAACATCTAAAACTAATATAATAGCTGCCCTGTAGTGTTTAATACTAATAGGATATGTATATTATAGCCTCTAAAACCAATGCAATAGATGTAGTGTGACTTTTAATATTAATATACCATTCTTTCTATGACCTGTATATATTTCTATGACCAATATAATAATTTCCTTGTCAATTTTCATATTTATTTATTGTCCATATTATAGCATCTAAAACAGATAAATAGATGCCCTGTGGCATTTAATATGAACATTATATCCATACTATTGCACTTTAAACTAATATAATATCTGCTTTATGGCTAATAACTAATATGATATTCCTATAATCTTATCTAAAATTAATATATTAACAGCCATGTTGACTTTAATACTAATGTGATATTCATACTCAAGCAACTAAAAGTGGTATAATTTTTACCTTTGGCCTTTAATACTAATATGGTATCTATATTACAACATCTAAAATTGATCAAATGGCTGTAATACCAGTAACGAGTTCTGCTTCTTAACATGTTGACATATAACATTAGAGAAGCACACCAAAGCAAGCATATAAAACAGGATTTATTTAAAAAGGGGTAACAGACTTCTCCTTGGAAGGAGAAAGGGGCCATAGCTGGTATCCTGGAATCCCAAGAGCCTTTTTTTTTTCTTTTTTTTTAATTTGTTTTAATTAGTTTCACATGACAATATAATGATCTTGACATATCATACATTTGAATCAGATGGGGTATAATTTCTCATTTTTCTCAGTGTACAGGTTGCAGAATCCCATTGGTCATGCAGTCAAATATATACATACAGCAATAATAATGTCTATTTTATTCTGCTACACTTTCTTCCCCCCTCCCCTCCCATCACTTCTCTCTACCCAATCTAATGTGACACACTTCTTTTTTTTTTTCTTTTTCCTCACCTGTAATGATGAGGGTCTCCTTCCATCTTCATGCAATTCCCCTTCTCCCTCCCTTTCCCTCCCACCTCTCTATTACCAAGAGCCTTTTTATATGTCTTAGGCTTCTTTTGTTCTTTTGCTGTCTTCCCTTTATCTCTTTCCTTCTTGCATACATGACTAGGCCCAGGAGATGCTCAGTGGGAGGCCAAAAGGTGAGAAGCAGATAGGGTGGAGGGGCCAAAGTGGAGCATTTGGGCAGGAAGGGGGCCCAGGGTGAATTAACTAGCAACTTTTACAACTCCCTCTAGGGAAGGACAATTCCTGGGCAGGTTACCTTAGCAACAAGTTGGAGCAGGGGCAGATTATCTTGATAAGGGTGGAAGAAGGGCTCTGAAGGCATTAGCATTTCAATCCCTCTCCAACATCTGGGACTAACTGTAATTGGCCTCCTTGATCTGATCTGACTCAATCTACCTATCTTTACTGACTGCCTGACTAATTTTGTGTTCAGCTGCACTTTGACCTTTGATATGAATATGATAGCCATACTATAGTATTCAAAGCTAATATAATAATTGTACTGTGACATTTATAATTAATATCATTATTATAGATTTAAAACCAATATAATAGCTTTCCTGTGACATTTATTTTTAATAAAATATTTATGCTATAGCATCCTATACTAATATTATAGCCGCTCTGTGACATTTATGATTAATATAATATCAGCATTATAGATTTTAAAACTAATATTATAGGTACTCTTTGATATTTAATTTTAATATAATATCCATACTATAGCATCTAAAAGTAATATAATAGCTGACCTTTAATATTAACATGATATCTGTACAATAGCATTGAAAAATCAATATATCAGTGCCCTTCATCTTTTACTGTTAATATAACATCATTAATACAGTATCTAATGCAGATATACTACTACCTTGTGTCCTTAAATGTTAATATTATATAGATATTGTAGCAACTAAAATTAATACAATAACTTTCCTCTTTCCTTTATTATTAATAATATCAATAGTGTAGCCTGGAAAAGTAATACATATCCTGTGGCCTTTAACATTAATGTAATGTAATGTGGCCTCTGAAACTAGTAATATCTTAAATGTTGCCTTTCATGCTAATACGATGTCTATAATATAGTATCTAAAACTAATACAATAGCTTTCCTGTTGCCTTTAAAATATTATAATATTCATAGCATGACATCTCAAATTAAATAAATAGCTGGGTGCAGAGACACATACCTGTCATCTCAGTGACTTGGGAGGCTAAGGCAGAAGCATCACAAATTCAAAGCCAGCCTCAACAACTTAGCAAAGCCCTAAGCAACTTAGCAAGACCCTGACTCAAAATAAAAATAAAGGGCTGGGGCTGGGGCTCAGTGGTAGCATGCTCACCTGGCACATGTGAGGAACTGGGTTTGATCCTCAGCACCACTTAAAAGTAAAATAGAGGTATTATATCCACCCACAACTAAAAAATACATATTAAAAATAATTTTTAAAAGGGCTGGTATTGTGGCTTAGTGGTTAAGCATCCCATGCCCAATCTCTAATACTAAAATAAAAATTAATAAATAAGCATGCTGTAGCCTTTAATACTAATGAGATTTCAATACTATAGCATCTGAAACTAATATAATACTTGCCCTGTGTCAATTAATACTTATATGATATCCACAATATGATATCTAAAGCTAACATGATACTTCTCCTCTGGACTTTAATATTACTGTGATATTGTACAAGAGCATTTAGAAGTAAATAATAGGGGCACTTTTACCTGTAATGGATGGACTGTCCTTATTGTAGCATCTGAGACTAGCATATTAGCTATCCTATGGCCTTTAATATTAATATAATATTTCATGTTATAGAATCTAAAAGTAATATATTAGCTGCCCTATGGCCTTTAAATGTTAATGTAATATCCATATTTATCATCTAAAATTAATATAATGGCTGCCCTGTGGCTTTTAATACTAACATGATATCCTTACTATACCATCTAAATATAACAAAATAACTTCCCCTGTCTTTAATATTAATGTAATACCAGTACTTCAGCATCAAAAACTAACACAATAGCTTTCCTGTGCCTTCTTTACTAATAAAATATACAAAGTACAGCATCTGCCCTGTGGCTTTTACTACTAATATATGTAGTATAGCCTATAAAACTGACATGATAGTTGTTCTGTGACCTTTGATACTCATATCTAAATATAATAGTTGTGCTACAGCCATTTATATTTATGTAATATTTGTATTATGGCATCTAAACCTAATATAATGCTGCATGAGTCTTTAATACTATCATGATATCTATATGATAGTATCTAATATTAATATAATAGTGGCCTTGTAGCTGTTAATATTAATATCCTTGCTATATCATTCAAAACTAATATAATAACTGTCCTGTGGCCTTTTGTAGTAAAATGATATCCATACTATAGCATCTCAAGTTAATATGATAATTGCACTGTGGCATTTAATACTAGTTATATCACCTTAAACATATAATACGGGCTGGGGATGTGGCCCAAGTGGTAGCGTGCTCTCCTAACATGCATGAGACACTGGGTTCAATTCTCAGCACCACATAAAAATAAAATAAAGATATTGTGTCCACCTAAAACTAAAAACTAAAAAATAATAAAAAATGTATAATACATGCCCTGTGGCCTTTAATATAGAGTAATATGCATCCTATAACATCTAAAACTAATATAAAATGTGTCCTGAATTCTTTAATGTAATATACATATTAAAGCATTTTAAAGTAATGTAATATGTGTCCTATGGCCTTTATTACTAAAATGAGATCCATTTTTAGCATCAATACTAATATAATAGATCCTTTGAGGCCTTAAACACTAATATGATATCCATACTATAGCTCTAAAGCTAATGTTATAGCTGCTCTGTGGCACTTAACATCAATGTAATATTAATACTATAATCTGTTACTTCTCATATAATAGTGGTTATGTAGCATTTATTGTTAATATGATATCCATAATATAGCATCTAAAATGAATATAATATCTGCACTGCAGCATTTAATATAGTATCTACATGATTTCACTTAAAACTGATATAATTACTGCCCTGTTAAAATAGAGTTTCTTCCTTCTACTCGCAGAGGGGTCTGCACAAGCTCCAGCCCTCTGCAGCTGAGAAGTGTTGCAGCTCTAATGGTGGGCCATACCCTCCAGTGACACAGCAGACCCCAGCAGCTCACTGTTAGTTTCTTCTTCTTTCTGAGTTCTTGTCTCATGAATTTGAAGAATAAAATCCACAGACCAGGATGTGTGAGTGTGAGAATAGGATTTATTCACACAAGCATAGAAACAGGACTCCTGTAGTGTGAGCAGTGCAAGAGGAGCCCGGAAAAGGGTTGCCATCTGATTGTGCCAGTCTAGGTTTATACAGCACTTGGGTCCACACTATTGGTCCAAACTTATGCTAATCAGCATTTGAAAAAAGTACCAATGCTGTTAGTCCAAACATTATGCTAATTAGGGTTTGGAAATGCACTAACACTATTTGTTAGCACTGAATTTCTTTCAGGTTTGTCCTCCTTCCTTTATCTCCCTGCTCCTCTGGAATGACAGTTCAGTGTCATCTTGGGATGGCAGGTCAGTGCACCATGGCCTGCTTGTGGCAGTGATCCACCCCACCTCAGACCCCCAGTGCCAGCTTGGCAGACTCTTTGAGGCTGTGGCCATGCTTGGCACCTGTGTTCCAGCCTTCCCAGGTTGTTGTTCCTCTGCTTTGCTCTGCTGCTTGGCTGCTGCTTCTCAACAGAGACCAGAGGGCCAGCTGCATGGCTTGGCAGCTGGGAAGCTGTGTCGCTGGCCTGTAGCACTAATAGGATATCTGTACTGTACCATACACACTTAATATAGCAATTGCTCTGCAGCCTTAAATATTAATATAATATCAATGTTGTGGCCTTCAAATCTGAAATAACAATGGACCTGAGGCTGTTTAATTCTAATATGATATCCAAATTATAGCATCTAAAACTAAAATAATATTTGGCTTGTGGTCTCTAATACTAATAAGATATTTATGCTATGTGATCTAAAATTAATATAATAGCTACCCTGTGGCCTTTAATATTATTATAATATTCATAATATAGCATCTAAAAGTAATTTAATAATTGCCTTGTGACCTTTATTATTAATGTAAAATCATACCAACACATCGTAAACTGATATAATAGCTGCCTTTTGGCTTTTAATTCTAATCTGATATACATATTATGGCACCTAAAATTAATAATATATGTCCCCTGTGGCCTTTGATATTTATCTAATATCCATACTCTGGCCTCAAATCCTAATATAATAGTTTAAAATATTCATACTGTGACCTCTAAAATATAAGAGTAGTCCCTGTGGTCTTTATTACTGATATGATATTTATGTTAGAGCATGGAAATGTGATAATAGATGTGATCTTTAATATTAATATGATTTCTAGACTATAGAATTGAAAATTGGTTTCAGAGCTGCACTGAGGTATTTAATACTAATATGATGATATCCATAGTACATATTTAAAACTAATATAATGTTGCTCTGTGGTCTTAATATTAATATGACATCCCTACTGTGTACTCTAAAACTAGTGTAATAGCTTCCCTGTATCCTTTATTACTAATATATTATCCATTCTATAGCATCTAAAAGAATAGCTGCCCTGTAGCCATTTATATTAATATAATAGCCAAAATATAACATTTAGAACTGATATAATATTTGTCCTATGGCCTTTAATAATAAAACTAATCTAAAACTAATATAATGTATGCCCTGTGCCCTTTAATATTGACATGTTATTTGTATTATGGCATCCAACACTAATATAATGGTTGCCCTGTGGCATTTATAATTGATATAATATCAGTAATATAGATTCTAGCCAAGTGCAGTGGTGTATGCCTGTAATCCCAGCAACTCAGGAGGCTGAGGCAGGAGAATCATGAGTTCAAGCCAGCCACAGCAACTTAGTGAGGCACTTAGCAACTCAGCAAGACCTCATCTCTAAATAAAATATAAAAAAGAGCTGGGGATGTTGCTCAGTGGTTAGGTACCCCTGGATTCAATTCAATCCCTGGTACAAATATATATATATCCTAAAACTAATGTAATAGATGCTGTATGGCCTTTAATTTTGATACAATACCATATTATTGCACCGAACACTAATATAATAGCTGATCTGTGATGTTTAACTAACATGACATCCATATTGATAGCATTGAAAACTGATATATTAATTCCCTGTGGCTTTTAATATTAATATAACATTATTAGTATAACATCTAATACTAATACAATAGCTGTCCTATGGCATTTAATATTACTATGATATCATACTATAGCTTCTAAAACTAAAATAATAGCTGAACTTTGTTTGGTCTTCATTACTGATGTAATATACATGCCATTTTACATTAATTCAGTAACTACCCTATGACCTTCAGTGTTAATTTAATAATAACTATACTATAGTGTCTAACACTAGTATAAAGCTTCCCTTTAACCCAATCATAATATCTATATTATAATGTGTAAAACTAATACTTCTGGCCTTTAATACTTATATGAATTCCATACTGTACTATCTAATAATAATATAATAGATGTTCTGTGGTGTTAATACTCAAAATCTATAGTTTTGTATCTTAAAACTAAAAACTTCCCTGTGGTCTTTAACAGTAACATAATATCCATAGTGTATTTCTGATACTCATGTAATAGCTATCCTGTGTCCTTGAACATTACTATAATATCCATATTATTGCATCTGAGACAGCTGACTGTGGACTTCATTTCTAATATAATAGTCATCTATATCATCTAAAATTAATACAATAGCAGCCTTGTGGCCTTTAATATTCATATCAATACTGTAGCTTCTAAAACTAAAAAAAAAAAGAGATAATAGCTGCACTCTGGTGACTATAATTAATATATTCCCTATATTATAGATTCTAAAACTAATACAGTTTGTGCCCTGTAGCCTTAAACACTACTATAATATCCATACTGTACAATCTACAACTAATATGATATTGCTTTGAGGATTTTAATTTTAATATAACATCCATACTATAGCATCTAAAACAAATATAATAGCTACCCTATGACATTTAATACTAACATGCTATCCATACAGTAGCAAAAAGAAAACTGATATATTAATGTCCTGTGTCTTTTATACTGATGTAACATCTTTAATATAGCATCTAATACTAATGTAATAACTGTCCTGTGGCCTTTAATATTAATATGATGTAGATATTATAGTAACAAAAATTAATATAACTGCCTTTTATTATTAAAACAATATCCCTACTGTGGCGTATAAAACAGGCCTCTCAACTCCCGTGTTTTCCTTCACCAATTGTTCTCATTTCCTGTATATTCCTCTACCACCTCCTTTCTCATCTCCCTGTGTATTATATTAACCATATCTATCCTGAAGGCTCTAACATTAATATAATATCCATAGTGTAGCCTCCAGAACCAATGTAATTGCTTTAATTTCACTTTTCATGCTAACATGATATCCACATATAGCATCTAAAACTAATACAATAGCTGAACTTTGGCCTTTAAAACTATTATAATATCCATAGCATGATATATTTTTTAATTTATTTTTTAGCTGTAGTTGGACACAATACCTTTATTTTATTTATTTATTTTTATGTGGTGCTGAGGATTGAACACAGGGCCTCGCACGTGCTAGGCAAGCGTTCTACCACTGAACCACAATTCTAGCCCCATAGCATGGGATATCTTAAATAAATAGGTGCCTTTAATACTAATGAGATCTCAAAACTATAGCATCTGAAACTAATATAATAATTGCCCTGGGGCAATTAAAACTAATATGATATTTATAATATAGCATTCAAATAAAATAGAATAGCCAGCCAGTGGACATTAATGTTATTGTGACGTCCATAGACAACATCTAAAATTAATATTTTAATAAACTAAAACTGTGTATTTTAATATTAAATGCTATGGCATATATATATATATATATATATATATATATATATATATATATATATTCATTCATTCTATGACCTTTAGTATTATTGTGATATTCACATTGTACCACCTAATATTAATATAATAGCTGCCATGTGGCTTTATATTAATAGGCTATCTATCTTATGGCATGTAAAACTAATAAATAACTGCCACTTGGCTATCAATATAATATTATAGTACAGTACACAAATTATAGAATTGTAAATTATAGCACTGTACGGCCCTGTCACTTTTATTACTAATATAATGTCCAAATTATAACATCTAAAACTGATATAATACCTATCCTATGGCCTCTAATGTAACAAAATATTCATAACATAGCATCTAAAATTAGTACTTTAGTTGCTTTGTGACCTTTGATATTAATTTAATAGCCATATAAGAGCATCTAAAATAAACATAGTAACTTCTCTGTGGCCTTTAATATTTCTGTAATATCCATGCTATGGCACCTAAAATAACATAATAGCTGCCCTGTTGCATTTAACATTAATATAATATCCAAGTTATATTGTCCAAAATTAATATGATAACTCCCTGTAGCTTTTTATAGTAAAATGATATTCATACTACAGCATCTCAAGCTAATATAAAAACTGCAATGTGGCCTTGAATGCTAATGTCATATTCATAATATAGTACCTTAACTAATAAAGAAGAGGCTTTCTAGGGTCTTTAATCATCTTTAATATTAATGTAATGTCCATACATTAGCAAATAAAAATAATAAGAATATTCCCTGTTGCCTTTAACCTAATGTAATATTTATATTATGTATCTTTAAAAAAAATTTTTTTGGTTGTCAGTGGACCTTTACTTTATCTATTCATATGCAGTGCTGAGAATCAAACCTAATGCCTCACACATGCTAGGCAAGCACTATACAACTGAGTTACAACCCCAGCACCTGCATCTTTTTTTAATTGCAAAAACAATTATTTTATATATCACTGGCCATAAATTTTTGTAATTAGTTATTACATAAATGATGCCTAGTGCCATTATTCTGCCCACAATCCACTTGTGCATTTACAAACACAATTTTCGTGATTTATATGAGCACATCTATCAGTGAAGATGTTACAGTGAGGTACAATGTAACAACCATAATCTGATGCTTTGCAGATAGCAATGTAGAAGAAAATTATTTGTAATCATCTTTCACTTCAATGACTTTATATAAAAATCAATACTTTAGAATTAAATTCTAAGTCTCCAAAGGAGATTTTCAAATGTACATATAGAAATGGTTACAGAGAGAAGATTTATAAGAAACATGTCCACATGTCCACATCCTATTGTAACTGCTGTACCATTTTTTTCCAACTTCTTTCCTTTGCCTGCAAGAGGGGCTCAGATAAGATGGAAGTTTTGCTTGACTTCTTTAATGTCCTGAACTTTCTGTAGCTCTATTTTTTTTCAATATATTCATTATAAATTTAGCTTGCGTTTCTGTTTGATCTCTTCAACTCTCTTCATTGCATTAATAGTTGTATTCCGTAGTTCTGGCTGGCATTTGACAGGTTCATTTCTACATTTTTCAAATTCAAATGAATTATCCACTGTAAGCTCTTGACCAGCTGCTTTCCTGAATGCTTTAGTCCACCTGGCCTTGTGAGGATTATGCTGTATTTTAAAGTTCTTAGTACATTGGATTTACAGAATCTGAATACCTTGCAATAATTGAAGGTGAACATCATGCCATGGACAGGGTAGGTGGACCCTGAACAGAAATAATACCTCTTGATATGCATGTTGAGCCTTGTGGGACCCCACCAACCAGGCCATGAGCTGGGGAAGAAGTGATGCCATATTATTACATCTTAAAACTAATGTAATATATGCCCTTGGCCTCCAGTACTATTACAATATTTAAACATGCCATCTAAAACTAATATAAAAGCTGACTTGTGGTCTCTAACACTAATATTATATCCATAGCACTCCATCTGAAACTAATATAATAGCTGCCCTGTGGCAATGAATACTAATGTGATATCCATACTATAGTATTTAAAACTTAAATAATAGCTTCCCTATGGCCTTCAACATTAATATCATGCCATAGTATCGAACACTAATATAATAGCAGCCCTGTGACATTAAATACTAAGATGATGTTAATATTATAGCATCCAAAACCAGTATAATACTTGCATGGTGGTCTTTAATACTACTGTAATATCCATACTATAGCAACTAAAGCTAATATAATAGGTGTTCTGTGTATTTAATATTAATATAATATTAATAATGTGGCCTTGAAACAGAAATAACAACTGCCTTTTATTCTAATATAATATCCTACTACATCTTGTAAAATTAATATAATAGCTGCCATGTAGGCCTTAAATACTAATATGACATTTATACTATACCTTGTAAATGCCCCCTCACCCTGCTTCATTACACTTCAGCTGCTCCTGGGACAGTATCCCATCCCCAGAAGCAACATCTGCCTCAGAGAACACTGTCCCTGTCAAGAACACCCTGTCAAGGACTGAAATCCCTTCTTCTTTGTCTTAGATATGGTAAAGGTGGTAGAGGAGCTGGGAGTGGGGTTTGGGATTGTTCCCACTTACCAGCATGTGCCCCATAGAAGCCATCTGAATGCTCAGAGCCTGTTTTAATATCATTAATAGGATATAAAGATGTCCCAGTACAAGACTGGTGTGACACTCAGGTGCAATATTCACAATAACTGTGGGAAAAGTAGCTTGATTGTTTCAGGTCAAAATCACATTCAGGCAAACCAGGATCTCTCCAACCTGCTCCAGAAGAATGCATTACAAGAATAGAGCAGATGTGGCCAACCAGCCCTGGATGGAGGAATGAGGCCTACCTTCAAATGTCATCCACACTGAAACCATCTTCTTCTCAAGGTCAGCCAGGCTGAAGCCTAGCCCCTTCTCAAGATCAAAATCAGAAAACCAAAATTATGTGGTGAACATTATGGTTAGGGTGGGTATTATGGATGGAGTTGAGCCTGAGCAAATTTGTGGTCTGGAGTGTGGTCAGATGTTGAGTACAGAGTAGGTAGGGGTTGTTTACAGAATAGATGTTAAACAGAAGCACCTGGTTTGTGGGCTTATATTTAGGGTTTCTAGGGTGAGGTAAAGGCTAGGAGATAGGAAGTATTGTTAATGTTTTAGAGTTATGAATAGGTAAGAGGGGTCAGAATAAGGGTCAAACCAAGAATTCCTTAGAATTCAGCATCCCTGGGATACTATCCTTCATACTGTGTTAACATTGACCACCACTTCTTATGACCCACTCTGTGACCCTACACCACTTATCAATTCCTGTGTAGCCCTGTATCACATCCCATATGGCTTCCAGTGTGCCCTCCACTGTCTGCTTTTACTGACCCTGTGTAGCACTCAACCTTCTCCTCTTATCTCCTCCTGTGTAACACCCCACCAGCACCTTTCATCTCTACCTGTGTAACCCTCCACCACCTCCTCTCACAGCTTTCTGTGTAGCCCTCCATCTTCTCCTCTCATCTCACCATTTAGCCCTCCACCACTTCCTTTTATCCGCTCCTATGTACTCTCTTGTCACCTCCTCTCAAGGGCTCATGTGTAGCCCTTGACCATGTCCTCTCATGGCTTCTTTGTAGCACTCCACCATCTCTTCTCATCCCATCCTCTGTAGCCCTCCACCAACACCTCTCAACTCCTGTGTTTTCCTTCACCAACTGCCCTCATCTCCTGTACGTTTCTCTACACCTCCTTTCTCAGCCCCTTGTGTAACCCTTGACAATAATCTCTTACAGGTTACTGTGTAGCCCTTCACCACCTCCTCTCATGACAAAACTGTCCTTCCCAAGGATGCTCAGCCAGCCTCAACTCAACTGTGTTCCTGGACTTTGACCTATTCTAGAAGTTGTTTAAGATTCTCCATGTCTTCTAATGACTTGCCCATGTAATTGGCTAAAACCCAGATTCTTCATCAAACTTTGATTTTCTTCATTTGTGTTCTATTGCATTCAAAAGGCCAACTGCTTACTTCTTCAGGGTTAATTCTTAGTACTTTCCTCAGATAATGTAAAGACTACTTTTGTAAGTCTATGCTTTTGTTCAAGTATTCAGAAATGTCACTTACTTACTATATTGTTGTCATCTTTTGCCAACTTAGTGTTCACCTAAGTGTTCTCTCTAGTGTTTCTCTCTCTCTCCCTCCCTCTCTCTCTCTCTCTCATCTCTTGGCTGTCCCTAAACTTCATTAGTGTTTGATGTTTACCAGGAGAACTGGGGACCACCTCTGTACTCTGCCAATCAGGTGTCCAACTCCTCCTTCACATTGGGCAGTAGAGTTTTTGACCTTAGCTGGTGCTCTCCAGAACTGTCATGGTGGCCATCCTAATTAGGGGGCTTCATCTACAAGTCAGTCTCATGTTAATGTGGGCACTGGGGTCAATTGCTGGTCAGAAGTTACCTTAGTGTGACTGTACTACTAAAGGAATCTTCTGTAGGGTACCCCCTCTTCCACAGAAAATCTTAACTAAGTTTCTCCAGAAATCTTCACCATAATTGATTTTAGGACTATAAGCATGAGTCTCTATCTACAAGAGATTTTAATGTATATCTAAAACATGTAATAGTTGACCTTTGGTCTCTAATACTAATATAGTGTGCACACTATAGCATTTAATACTAATATAATAACTGCTTTTTGGTCTTTTACAGTAATATGATATCCATAGCAAAACATCCCAATCTAATATAGTAGCTGTCTTATAGCCTTTCATACTAATGTAACATACATACTGTCTCATCTAATAGATCTCCTGTGTTCTTTAATATTAATATAATATCAATATATAGCATCTTAAACTAATTCATGTACCCTTGCCTCTAATACTTAATGATGTTCATACTATAGCACCTAGTGCTAATATAATAGCTGACCTGTGCTTTGTAATTCAAATGTGGTCTTTGTACTATAACCTCTAAAATTAATATAATAACTGTACTGTGGCCTTCAATTGTAACAAAAATCCATAATACAGCATCAGAAACTGATATTTTAGTGGCACTATGGCCTTACATACTAATGTAATATCCATACTGTGGACTCTAAAACTAATATAATAGCTTCCTGTGGCCTTCAATACTAACCTGTTATGCTCTCTGGTACTTAAAATATTATAATAGTTGTCCTGTGGTCTTTAATACTAATGATATCCATAGTACAACATTTAAAACTAATAAAATAGGTGAACTGTGATCTTTAATATTAACATAATATCCATAATTTAGCATCTAAAACTAATATAATACATGCCCTGTGTCCTTTAAATTTTTTTTTTAGTTGTAGGTGGACATAATACCTTTATTTTATTTATTTACATATTTATTTATTTTATTTTTATGTGGTGCTGAGGATCAAACCCAAGGCCTCACATGTGCTAAGTGCTCTATTGCTGAGCCATAACCCCAGCCCATATTGTTTATTTTTATGTGGTGCTGAGGATCAAACCAAATGCCTCACACATGCTAGGCAAGCACTCTACACCAAGCCACAACCCCAGCCTACCCTGTGGCCTTTTAAAAATATTTTTTAAAGTCATAGATGAACATAATACCTGTATTTAATTATTTATTTTAATGTGGTACTGAGGATCAAATCCATTGCCTTATGCATGCCAGGCAAGTGCTCTACCACTGAGTCACAACCCCAGCCCCTGCCCCATGGCCTTTAATATTAATATGATATAAAAATTATGGTCCCTGAAATTAATATAAAAGTTGTCCTCTGGCCTTCCAATACAGATATTATATCCATCCTATGGCTTCCCTCTGTCTTTTTATATTAATATAATAACCTTGTGATAGCATGAAATCTAATATAATAGCTTCCCTATAGGTTTCACTATTAATATGTCATCCATATTATGACCTCCAAATCTAATATGATAGCTGTCCTGTGGCCTTTGTTACTGATATGATCTCCATATTTATGGCATGAAAAACTGATAAAATAGCTACTCTATGGCATTTACTATTAATATGATTTTCATATTATAGCATCAAAAACAGATATTAGAAGCATTAGAGGCTTTTAATACTAATATGATATCTAAACTATAGTATCTAAAATGAATATAGTAGCTGGGCTGTGGCCTTTAAATCTAATGTGATATCCATATTATGGCATCTAAAACTAATACAATAGCTCTCCTTAGCTTTTAATACTAATATGATATCTATGTTATGGCCTCTAAAACCAATATAATAGACATGACCTTTAATATGAATGTGATACGTTTTCTACAGCCTGTGAAACCAATATAATAACACTCTGGTGGATTTTAATATTTAATATACATGATATAGAATCTAAAAGGGATAAACAGATGCTCTGTGGCCTTTAATATTAGCATGATATTTATATTATAGTATATTAATCTAGTAAAATATCTGCTTTGAAGCCATTAAACTAATGATATTCATGCTATACTATTGAAATTAATATATCAATTGCCATGTTGACTTTAATACTAATATGTTATGCATACTTAAACATCTAAAAGTGACATAATTGTTGACCTGGGCATTTAATACTAATATGATATCCATGCCAGAACATCTAAAACTGATATAATGGCTTTCCCCGAGATCTTTAAAACTAATAAAATATCCATCCTAATATAAGAGCTGCCCTGTGGCCTTTAATAATATAATATATAATACTAATATGATATTCATATTATGTCATCTTAAACTGATAAAATATCTGCCCTGTGACCTTTAATATTAATATAGTATCATACTGTAGCATCTGAATTAATATAATGGCTGTACTGTGGTTTTAATACTAAATAATATACATACTGTAGCACCTAAAACAAATAGTTGCCATGATGCCTTTAATACTGATATGATATCATATTAGTATAACATCTAAAACTGCTTAGTGTAGCATCTAAAACTGATATAATAGCTGCCCTGTACCCTTGAATACAAATAAGATATGCATACTCTATTATCTAAAATGGATATAATATCTCCCCTGTGGTCTTAATACTAATATAATAGCTGATCTGAAGCAATTGGTACTAGTGTGATTACCTGTTTGGCATCTAAAACTGATAAGATAGCTGTCCTATAATAATAAAATACTAATGCAATAACCGTATTGTTACTTCTAAAAGTGATATCTTTCCTGCTCCATGGGCTTCAATACTAGTATTGAATATGATATCCATACTAGAGCATCAGAAACTGATAAAGTGGCTGCCCTGTGTCCTTTAAGACTAATATAGCATTTAAAATTGATATGACAGCTTCTCTGTGGCCTCTGATATGAATATGATGTCCATAATATAGGATCTAAAAACTGATCTAGGGCCAGGTGCAGTGACACATGCCTATAATCCCAGTGGCTCAGGAGGCTGAGACAGGAGGATTGTGAGTTCAAAGCCAGCCTCAGCAAAAGTGAGGTGCTAAGTAACTCAGTGAGACCCTATCTCTAACTAAAATATAAAATAGGGCAGGGGATGTAGCTCAGTAGTCGAGTTCTCCTGAGTTCAACTTTTGATATCAAAAAAATTTAAAAAATAGAAAATAAAACTGATATAGTATTTGCCCTGTGGCCTTCACAGCTAATATGATATCTATATTGTTGCATCTAAAAGTAACATAATAGCTGCCCTGTTGTGATTAATACTATTATTATGTCCATCCTATAGTATCAAAAACTGATATGGCTACTCTGTGGCCTTTTGTATCAAATGTTAAACATAATATAGCATTGAAAACTGATATAATAGCTGCTCTGTGGTTTTTGGTTCTAATGTGATATCCATATATAGAAGGGGTCCCTGCAGACCTGGGGCAGGCAGCTGGCAAGCTGTGGACACTCCCAGAGAGGTGAGTGCTGGCCCAGGTGACCACTCTCCTGGCTGACCGTCTGTTCAGGCAGGCACAGAGACTGCGCAGCCAGGGCACGCAGGAGGGAGACTCCAGTGAGGACCCGGCACCCCGCCCCCTGGCCTGGGGCAGAGCAGGCATCCACTGTCTTACAGATGTCCTTTCCAGCATTCTGTGTGGCATAAACCAGCACCACATAGACAGTGGACACCAGGGCTTTCCAACGTAGACAAGGCAAAGCCCAGTTGCCTCCTGGACTCCCAGCCCCTGAGCAGACAGTGGTGGTCATCAGGAGGATGCCCACTTCCTGAGCCCCTGCTTGGCCTCCCTAAGGTCCCCACCTGGCCCCTCAGCACCCTGAATCAGGGGCTGCACCTGAGACCAGGTCTCTCCCTCTTCCCAGGCCAGCCACCCCTCTCCAGGACTGACCACTCGGCCAGGACCAACTCCACACAGGCCTCACTCCCAGATGGAGGCTCAAGTCCCAGGTCAGCCCTTCCTGTTCACAGCACTGCCCACCCCTGCCCACAGGACAAGCTGCACTCTGCCACCATGACCACGGGGACCCCAGGACAAAGACTCCCGGCGCAGTCTGCACCTGCAGGCCACCTGTGTGGGGACCTCCAGAGAACTCTGTACTGAGCCCTCTGGAGTCGGGGACTCAAAGTTCTTCATCACTCTTAGCATGTGTATGTGGGAGGGCAGCGTGGAGCCCCTGTGGAGGGACAGTGTGCAGGGGCCTCACACGGTTATGCAGGGAGTTCCCATTCCACCAGCACCTCCAGCCTAGGTACGTCCCTAAAGACCCAGAAACAAATGCTGGAATGAAAACTTGTGTGTGAATATTCACAGCAGCACCATGCACAAGGGTCAGAAGGGAGAAGTGACCCATGTGTCCACTGAGGAGGAATGGGGGAACAGGACGAGTCCATCAACATGGTGGAATATTACTCAGCCCTGAAAAGGACTGCAGCTCTGACACATGCTGCAAGTGGGACAGATTTTGAGACATGGGGCTCAGTGAGAGAAGCCGATACAGAGGGTCACTCAGTGTGGACTCCGTGGGCAGGTCCTATCCACAGCAGGCCATCCAGACACAGGCAGTGGGCAGGTGATGGGGCTGGGCAGGGGACTGGATCACTGCTGGAGTGCGAGTGCCTTTCAGGGGTAAATAGGCTGTTTGGAAGTAAAGGCACTGGGCGCCCAGTGCTGTGAAGGCACCTGATGTCTGGCTCTATCCCTAGCAGATGGACTTGTGCACGTCCAGCACAGCTACAGCCCATGCTCAGGTTCCTGCTCTCAGTGACCCAGCACCAACTGGAGGCAGAGAGGCCAACTTCACAGATACCAGTGTCAACCACATGTTCTGGGGACTGCAGGTGACCTGTGGGGACCTTGGAGAACACACGAGGGCATTACAAGCTGAAGCTGGGTGACCCTGGACATAGCATGGGGCAGTCCTGCCACATCCCGGGGCAGCAGCTGCAGAGATGACATTGGGGTGGCCATATTTATTGTCAGCTGTGAACAGCGGTCAGGCGGGGAGCATCCCACCAGAGCTGAGCCTGGCCTGACCCCAGGGACGGAG
Organism: Marmota marmota marmota; assembly: GCF_001458135.2. Lineage (NCBI taxonomy): Eukaryota > Metazoa > Chordata > Mammalia > Rodentia > Sciuridae > Marmota > Marmota marmota. Next base: position 86,084 of record NW_026007372.1, read on the forward strand.
GCCTGGCTTGAGCTGCATTGGACGTTGGGGTTCCTCAGCCAGTGAAGTGGCAGGATGCAAGGCCTCTCACCCCCAGGCCCAGGTCCTGCAGGAGGAGAGGGTGGAGGTGAGTCCCTGGGTGCGGCTGAGTCTCCCGGCAGCCCCAGCCACGGCAGTGCCAGCCACGCCAGCTTCCTAAACTTCCTGTAAATGTCTCTGTGCACAGCAGGGCACGTGGGGCATCGGGAGGGCTGTTTTCCAGGTGGACAGAGGTCCCCATGGATGCTGCCAAGTCTGCTCCAGTCTCCGAGGTCAAGATGCGTTACACCTGGCTGAGCAGACGTGGCCGGGAGCCAAGCTGACCCTGGCAGGGAGACCCCACTGACCTTGAAGATGTGTCCTGCCTGCAGCTCCAGCAACAGCTGCTCTGGACTCAGGCTGTCCACTGCAGAGGTCACACACAAGTCGGGGTAGTCAGCCCCCCTACCCTGGAAGCAGCAGGACATCACCCAGAACACTGGCATCTCCAGGGTGCACAGCCGCGTCCCTGTGAGTAAAGCTCAGGTATGTCCCTGAAGCCCAGCCACCCGCCTGCTGTAGGACCCCAGGTGGCCTGACTGTGCCCACTCCCCAGTGGGGCCCTGGGCCTGCTGGTTCTCCCTGGCACCTGCAGCACTTGATCCCCAACTCTGCCCTGACTCATGGACTGCAGGGGTCAGCAGGGCCACCTGGAGCCCAGGAGCTGGAGAGGCCAGGCTCCTGGAGGGAGCTGGACACCATTGTAAGAGGTGAGTCCTGTCCACATTTGCACCCCAGAACCTGTGAGTGGGACCTGGTGTGGTAACAGGGTCTCTGCAGAGGTCATTAGTGAAGGGTCCTGAGATGGGCTCCTCCTGGGTCAGGTGGCCCTCATGCAATGGCCGTGTCCTCCCAAGAGACAGAAGAGGGGACACAGACCCTGAAGATGGGTGACACTAGAGCATGGGGCAGTCCTGGGGGGGCACATCCCAGGACAGCAGCTGCAGAGATGACATTGAGGTGGCCACGTTTATTGTCTGTCATCTGTGAACAGCAGTCAGGTGGGGAACGCCCCGCCAGAGCTGAGCCTGGCCCGAACCCAGGGACGGAGGCCTGACTTGAGCTGCATAGGATGGTGGGGTTCCTCAGCCTGTGAAGGAGGAGGAGCCCCGTGGAGAAAGAGACTGGACTGAGGGGCCACCAGGCAGGGCCACCTGGAGCACAGAAGCTGGGAGATGCAGGAGGAGCCTCCCTGGAGCATGTGCAGGGAGCTCAGCCTGGGACCCTGGTTTAGCCTCCACCCTCCAGGGTGGGACAGTACAAGGTCCTGTGGTTTTCATCGCTGGTTTGTGGTCATTTGCTACATCAGCCCCAGTGTTCCCTGCACTGGCCAAGCGCTGAGGGGCCACCCTGGCACTCCCGCCATCTGCACAGTCCCCCTGTAGCTGGACAAGCATGTGGTGCTGCCTTCCCACTCCCAGACCCTGAACACCATAGCACAGAGCACCCCATGGCCCCTCCTTGACTGACTGCCCTGTGCACACACCTGTCTCAGGGTCCATGCGGATCACCCTGCCTCCGTCAATGCAGGCCACCCAAAGTGTCCCCGTGGTGTCCATGCACAGCCCATCTGGCATGCCTTGCTCTGGCTCTAGCTGGCACACCAGCCGTGGGTTTGCTGCAGCAGGACAGAGGCACGTGGCCCCTCACAGCCCAGACCAGGAGGTCATGTTGCATGGCCTCAACCTTGGGAGGGAGTGACAGACCTGGTGGTGCATCTGGGACCCCAGGAGGGGACTCGGGAGGATGTCGGGGGACTGGCCACAAAGGCTCCCCCAGGGAGGGTGTGGGGGGCTGGCCACGGAGGCCCCACCCAGAGAGGGCTTGTGGTGCTGGCCATGGAGGCCCCTACTCCAGGGAGGACGTGGGGGGCTGGCCACGGAGGACCCCACCTGGGGAGAGTGTGGGTGGCTGGCCATAGAAGCTCCTACCCCAGGGAGGGTGTGGGGGGCTGGCCACGGAGGCCCCACCCAGAGAGGGCTTGTGGTGCTGGCCATGGAGGCCCCTACTCCAGGGAGGACGTGGGGGGCTGGCCACGGAGGACCCCACCTGGGGAGAGTGTGGGTGGCTGGCCATAGAAGCTCCTACCCCAGGGAGGGTGTGGGGGGCTGGCCACGGAGGCCCATACCTGAGGGATGGTGTGGGGGGCTGGCCACGGAGGCCTTCGCCTGGGGAGGGCATGGGGGACTGGCCAGGGAGGCCCCTACCCAGGCCTCCTGTCTGCACGTTGTAGTCATAGGCTCGCACAGAGTAGACCAGGCTGTCCACGTGGTAGAGAGTGCAGTGGTCCAGGGACCAGTCCAGCCCATTGGGATGCCCAGCTGGTCCAGCTGTCTGATCACAGAGCGGTCAGCGTAGAGTGTATACAGGGAGCCCTGCCCCGGCTCCCACACTCCTGGAGCGGATGCCTCTGGAATGGTGCCTGAAGAGAGTGGAAGGTCAGTGGGCAGCACCCCAACCTGCCTTGTCCACCCCACACAGACCCGCTGTGCAGAGAGCTGTGGTCACCCTCAGTTGGGGGACAGCAGGCAGGATGGCCCTCAGGCAGCATCTGTGAATGAGCCTCTGTGCTGGGCAAAGGGGGGACCCCAGAGATGTTCCACCTGGGAAGAGGCCTGCTCAGGCAGAGGTGCAGGGCCCTCAGCTGCACGTGAATGGCCTCTGGCCAGCAGCCCTGGCCACTGCCCCACCCTGGCGGCTTCGACCCTCCCAGGGTCCTCTCTGGGCAGGGACCCAGGAAGAATTACATGAAAGCCATGGGCTTTGGAGAGGGAGGGAATCTGTGGGATGCCCAGCACCTGCATAACCTCGGGTGCTGCTTGCCAGTAGCCTGGGGAGAGCTCCTGAGGTCCCCAAAAAGCTGGCACCCGCCATGATGAGAGGCTCTCCAGGTGGCCTGGGCCACCTTCGGCAAACCGGGCCACAGCCAGTCCTTTCAGCAGCTCACCTGCCTCAAACCTCCCAGTGGGGTCCACCTTCCCATCCTTGAACCTGTTGTGGGGCTTGTCATGGTCCAGCCAGGCTGCCCACTCCACCTGCCCCGTCTCCCAGTCCAGGAGGCCAAGGCAGGTACCAGAAGCCACCATGTAGATGCCCTCTCTGCACAGAGCCACACAGCCACCAGGGTCTCCTGGGAGGACAGAGGATACAGGACAGCAGGGTGGCCCAGCTGCTGCTTCTCCAGGAGACAGTGCCACCCCACCCATGGGGCTTCTGCTGGGAGGCACTGTCAGGGCACAGAGCACGTCTCAGCACAGGACCAGTCCTGCTGGGCCTGTGTGGACCACCTCTCTGCGCCCCCCTCCCCACAACGGCCACCACAGGGCCTCTAGATGGGACTGGAGGCTGCCGAGCCTGCCTGCACGACCACCAGGACTGCAGGAGCGGAGAGCACTGGCCTCTCCTCACATCAGTGCCAGTGTGAGAGCCGCGGGTGCCCCTGAGCCCTCGGGTAGGACCGCTGGGCCTGGGGCAGGCTCCACAGGAGGGTGCCTGAGGCCAGACACAGACTTTGGGCCAGCCCTGATCTGCAAGGGGGACAGTGGCACTTGCCCTTGGGGAGGGGGAGGGTGAGTGGAGGACGCTCCCAGAGTGCTGCTTCTGCTCCTCAGAAGGCCCACAGGGGTCATCAGCCACACAGGTGTGCAAGCTGCTGTGCAAGCCCCACAGACACACAGGTACCTCCCAGGTGTGTGAGCCCATAGGGGTCATCAGCCACACAGGTGTGTGAGCCTACAGGGGTCGTCAGCCACATAGGTGTGCAAGCCCCTATGGTCCTAGGGCTTTTTGGTACCTTTGTCATAGGTGTCCAGCATCACTTGAGGCCTGAGGGTTGCAGACACACAGATACCACCCAGGTGTGTGGGTCCACGCACACACATGAGCCTGGAAAAAGCACAGTCACCCCCACCCTGGCTCCTGAGTCAGGACAGGTGCGTGTGTGGCACAACCCGGGGTCAGAGCCAGGCGCGGGCTCCACACAGCCGCCAGGAGGATGTCAGCGTTTCCAGGACTTTGTCTGGAGGACAGCGAGCCCAGCTTTGGTCCATCCTGTACACCAGGACTTCCCACCCCCACGGTCTGTCCTGTGCCCAGGGTGTGACAGCCCACACTCCAGGGGCTCCAGAGCAGTGGGACAGGTGCTGAGCAAGCAGGTGCCCCAGCTGGGCCCCTGCAACCCTCAGGCCATGAGTGATGCTGGACACCTGTGGCAAAGGTACCAACGAGCCCTAGGACCTCAGGGGACACGGGCCATGGGCAGGCAGGACAGCTTCATAGCTAAACGAGCCCCAGGACCTCAGGGGACACAGGGCCCCGGGCACATATGATGGTCTCACAGCTCCCTCCCCAGGAACAACTGGAGCTCTAGGGGACCCACACTTCCTCAGGCCCATGTTCTGCAGCCCCCAGACCCACTTCCTCTGGCCCTCCATCTGCAGCCCCCAGACCCACTTCCTCTGGCCCTCCATCTGCAGCCCCCAGATCCACTTCCTCTGACCAACCCTCTGCAGCCCCCAGACCTACTTCCTGTGGCCCTCTGTCTGCAGACCCCAGACCCACTTCCTCAGGCCCACCGTCTGCAGCCCTCAGGCCTACTTCCTCTGACCCACCATCTGCAGCCCCCAGGCCCACTTCCTCAGGCTCACAGTCTGCAGCCCCCAGACTCACTTCCTCAGGTCCACTGTCTGCTGGTCCCAGACCTACTTCCTCAGGCCCACTGTCTGCATCCCTCAGGCCCACTTACTCTGGCCCAAAGTCTCCAACTCCCAGACCCACACTTACTGTGGCCCACAGTGTGTAGCCCCAGGCCCACTTCCTCAGGCCCACCATCTGCAGCCCCCAGGTCCACTTACTCAGGCCCACAGTCTGCAGCCCCCAGACCCACTTCCTCTGGCCCACCGTCTGCAGCCCCCAGGCCCACTTCTTCAGGTCCAATGTCTGCTGGTCCCAGACCTACTTCCTCAGGCCTACTTACTCTGGCCCAACGTCTCCAGCCCCCAGACCCATACTTACTGTGGCCCTCAGTGTGTAGCCCCAGGCCCACTTCCTCAGGCCCACCATCTGCAGCCTCCAGGTCCACTTACTCAGGCCTATGGTCTACACCTCCCCAGAGTTGGGTTCCACCGGCACACAGTCCTGGCATTGATGTCCACATACACCAGCTGCCTGGTCTCCTCTTCCCACACGGGACACTCCCCCATCCTGTACCTCTCCCTGATGACAGCCTCAATCCTGGGGGACGCCATGGCCTGGGAGGACGACAGGGCTGTGAGTGCGCTGTTCCCTGTCCCATTCTCCTGGTCATCGGGTGAGGGCTGCTGGACCGTGCAGGCTGGGTGCTCCCAGATGTGTGACACATCCTGTGGTCTCAAGGACAGCCTCTTCTGCTCATGAAGCCTCACCCAGGCAGACATGGCGATGCAGAGAGGGACCCAGCCAAGCCCGTGCCCCTCCTGGCTCCTCTGCCACCTGGCACTCTGCATGACCCGAGAGGTCAACAGAACGTGCAGGTGCCCCGTCACTTGAAGAGGCACCCCCTGGCAAGGTTCCAGGAATCCTTGTGCCTTTTCCTTCTGGTGGCACAGTGTGCCCACCACTCCCCCACCTTCCAGGACCCCCAGCTACAGCCTGGGAAGCAGGGGCTGCTAAGCTGAGCCACTGTCCAGGTGGGCCCGGCTCAGAGGCTGGGGTGGGGTGCGATCTGCAGGTGGCTGGCTCCCGAGCACACACCCTGGCCTTTCTGCCCAGGAGACCTCTCCCCCAGAACGGCTCACTTTGCAGTGCTCCTGTTAATTGGGTTGCTGTGCCACGCCTGCCCTTGGTGGGACTCAGTTCACAGGGCCCTTCCTGGATAGCAGCAGGAGGCCCAGCAGCCCAGGGCTCGCATACTGGGGCGGCTCACATGCTCCTCAGCCCTCATCCTGTCCTGTTCCCTCAGCTCCTTGGGACTCCACTGCACTCAGGCTGAAGGCTCCACCAACTGGGGGCAGCAACTGTCTTCCGCCCTCCCCTCCCTCATCCCTCCCTCTGTGTTTCACCAAACCAACAGAGCCCTAGGCGGTGGCATGTCACTTGTTCTGCCCTGCAGAGCCAAGGTAGCAGTTGCAGGAGTTGCCCCCGTGCACTCTGCATTACAGTAGGAGAAGCAGCAGCCCTTAGAACCTTGCTTCCATAGAGAGCCTCCGAGGTCATGGCCAGAGCCCCGCCAGGCATCCCTGAGACTTCCCCTTAGGGCGGACCATTTGGCTCCCCAGCCCTCCTGGGTTCTCACCTTGCACAGGCGCTGCCCTGGGCAGCGGGACACTGTGCTCCTCTCCTACTGCAGAAGAGCGCCCTCTTGCAATTGGGAGTCCACAGGGCTCACCCAGGCAGGCTCACAGGGAGCAGAGTCTTGGCCCAGCAGGCCTAGAGGGGGCGCGGGGGAGGCACGGGGATCCCTGGGCAGGCAAAGGGGACGCTGGGCAGGGCTCTACTCACAGGCATCCTGTAAAGAACGGACTGCTGATCTCCGAGCTTCACTTGCTGACCCGACCCGGCCTCGCACACCTGGCCATGGCACCCAAATGTTCACAGGCACCAGAGCCCCCTCCCCGCGTCTTCCTCCGCCCTCTGAGATGGTCTGGGCGTCACTCCCCCAGCCTCCTGTAGGCTCCTTCAGCGGCCTCTGCCCACGTGCCACTCCAATGAGTACAGTGGTGCCAGGGACCCTGCGCCTCTCCTGCCACCACCGCTTTCTGCCAGCAGGATTGCCAGGGTACTCCCCAAGGAGAGGATTTTGGCAGGAGGTGCTGCTCTCTTGCAGGCCCACACCAAGGGTTCCTCCGGCTGCAGACAGGGTAGTGGCCTCCATGCAGCCAAGACCTAGCTCTCCCTGAGACACACCATGGGGGCACAGAGCCCCACACGCCCTTTGCTCCCACATTCCAGGGGCCCTGACACCAAACCAGTTGTCATGCCCCCGTGACCCCACAACAGGACGTCAGGCACTCACCCTTCTCCACGTCCCTTGGTCCAGCTGTCCTACCTCCAGAATGCTCCTCCTCCACCTGCCAAATGCTAGCCCTTTCCCAGGTCCTGCCTAGATTCCCAGGGCAGCCTCCTTCTGCACCTGGGGCGGATGATCTCATCTGACTCATGACTTACACACTCCCACACTCCGACCTGCTGATGACTCCCCCGTTTGTAGATGAGCACACACCAGCTCCCAGAATAGATTTCTGCCTAACACCCTGCTTGGAAGTCTATCAGGCATCCCACATGGGCTTGCCCACACACCCCTGCTCCCCACCTGGGATGCGTCCCCATGTCCAAACCCAGTGGGCTGAATAGCACCCCAAGTGCACTGGGACCTCGGGATAGGGCTTCTTTTGCATTTAGGGTCTCTGCAGATATAATTAGGTAATGATCTCAAGATGAAACCCTCCTGGGTAAGGGTGGCCCTATGCAATCGCAGTGTCCTCACTAGAGACAGAGAAGGGGACACAGGCACAGAGGAGTAGCACCTGGAGATGGAGGCAGAGACTGCAGTGAGGGGCCACCAGCCCAGGGCCACCTGGAGTCCCAGGAGCTGGAGAGGCAGGAGGAGCCTATGCAGGGATCTCAGCCTGGGACCCCTGGTCTTGGCCTCTGCCCTCCAGGGCTGGCAGAGGACAAGTTCCTGTGGTTTTCAACTGCTGGTTTGTGGTCATTTCCAACATCAGCCCCAGTGTTCCCCTGCACTGGCTAAGTGCTGAGGGGCCACCTTGGCACTCCCGCCATCTGCAAAGTTCCCCTCTGTAGCTGGACAAGACATGCCTGGAGCCTACCCTGCAGCCTGGGGAGGTAGCTAAGCCCTGTGACCCCTGGTCTCAGCCTTCTGCCCTCTAAGCCTGGGGGAGAAGATCCCACCGGACTGAGAAAATGGTTTAAGCCCCTGTGACACTTTGTTTCTAAGTGCAGGACATTAACAGGGCCATGAAATTGCATCCAAAGTTGGCCCCTCATCTCTGCCTTCCAGATGTCCTGTCCACCAGGCTCCTCCCTCCCTCCCCTCTGCTCAGCTCTGCAGCTCCCTGGGCCCTGGGGCTCCTCACCCCCTCCCCTCTGCTCAGCTCTTCGGATCCCTGGGTTTGGGAGCCTCTTCAACCAGGTCTCCCTGGCACTACCCTCTCCCTGTCTGCTCCCCCAGAGCAGGAGCCTTGTGCCAAGTCAGTGTGAGCCTGTGTCCCCTGCAGTGACTCCTCTGATGTCCTGTTGCCACCCTGCTGGCATAGTGTGGGCTCCCCCACCAGAGCAGGGCTCAGTCACGTGGATAGTGTCCAGTTCTCACCCTCCTGGGTGACACTCCTTCCTCCCTGTGGGACAGCTGGAGATGGTGTGTTGCACTAGGCCTGCTGGCCCTACATCCCACTTGGCTGTCCAGAGAAGCTGTGGTGACCCTGGGGCACCTTGGGAGCTGCAATGGCCTGCATGCTTATGGTGATCCCACCAGGTGATACTCCCTGTGGGAGACCTGCTGGAGTGACTCGTTGGACCCTGACACAGACCTAGGCCCCGGGGTCATACACCCTGCCCCCTGGTGGGCCAGCTGGCTCCCTCTGACCAGGGAGCATGAGACCCTGCCCTCCTCTCTTTGGGTCTGTGAGTGGTGGCACTGCTTCCTCATGTCTCCTGAGTAGGAGTGGCCTCCTCTGGGGCTCAGCTGAATACCCCCTATCCCAAATCCTTCCTGATGGGGTTGTTGCCCAGGGGCCTTGTGACAGGAAAGCACCATGGGTCTGCCAGAGCCTCAGGTCACCTCGACTTAGGCTGCTTTCTGGGAGAGGCACAGGGGCAAGGTGGGGTTCAGATTGTGGGTCTGCTTGGGGACAGACTTCTCCCTGAGAGGCTCAGCACTCCTCCGTCACCAAATCAGGCAGCCTGGGGACCTGAGCTTCCCTCCTCCTGCACCCAGCACTCCATGTCCCTCATGAGCCCATGCTTGGCCTTAGGGTCCCACAGGAGAACTTTCCTCTCCCATGAGTGACAGGCTGACTTCTTTCCCAGGCTGCAGCCTGAACCTCCACCTGAGCCTTTCCTGAGTGACTCCGGATCCTGCACAGGGCTCAAAGCACCTCCTGCTCTGGTCCACATAACTGGGGTTGGGATCCTGAAGGGCAGGCCATCCTCAGCAGGGTCCTGGGAAGCTCCTTCCTGCATCTTCCCACCCCTGAGGACCCAAGGCCCCCAGTACCCTGTCGCGACCCCTTGCCCGCAAG
>NW_026007373.1:0-4172 GCF_001458135.2 Marmota marmota marmota
GGTTTTAAGAAGATATTTGTTGTGTAAATATATTTTCCCAGTCTATGATATGTTTCTTTATTCTTTCAACATTTTTCCAGAGCATTAGTTATTGACTGATTGATTGATTGGTTCATGCATTATTTGTGATGGTATCTCACTATATTGCCCAGGCTTGTCTTAAACTACTGGACTCACATATTCCTAACCACCTCAGCCTTCCAGGTTCTTAAAGTTTTTTATTTTATCAAACTTCCAATTTACTAGTATTTTTTTTTCATGGATTATATTTTGCTATTGAATTTTAATATCCACTGTCAAATTCAAGGTCACCTAGACACTTTGTGATGTTATTTTATAAATGTCTTATATTAAAATTTTGGTTTTGAAGTTTAACTCATAGAAGTAGAGAGTAAAATGATTGTTACAAGACACTGGCATCAAAACAGACATGTCCTCAGTGGAATACCATAGAAGACATAGAAATAAATCCCTACATGTACAGTCATCTGATCCTTGACAAGATATCAGAAACATACATTGGAGAAAAGACAGCCTTTTAACAAGTGGTTTTGAGAAAACTGGATAACATATGCAGAAAAATTTAATGAGAACCTTATTATATATTTCAAAATAACTAAAAGTAAGTTTAACATGTTTTACCAGAAAAATATCAGATCATTGAATGACTAGATAGATATGTTAATAAGCTTGACCTCTTAATAATTCCATATTGTATACATATATAAAAAATCATGTTACCCCATAAATATTTATAATTATGATTTCCCAATTTAAAATAATGTTAATAATGTTAATAAAATTACATCTAAGATGCAGGGTGAATAAATATTTATTGAAAGGAGTAAGGATTGTTTTAGTGTTATGGTTTGGATCTAGTGTTATGGTTTTGGATCTCAATGGGCTCATGTGCTGAAAGCATGGTCCCCAGTGCATCAAGTTGCACAGATGGGGATTTTAGGAAATGATTGGATCCTAAGTTCTCTAACCTCATCAAAGGATTAATTTATTGATAGCTGAATAGACTTCTGGGAGGCAGGACCTAGTTGGAGCTAGTAGGTCACTTGCGAAATAACCTGGAGATTATCTTCTCCATTGCCTGTTTCTTTGCCTCTCTTTCTCTGCTCCCTGGCTGCCCTGAACTGAAAAGCTTTTTTTTCCCACTAAATGCTTCCACCATAATATTCTGCATCACCTCAGGCCCAAGAAATGGAACCATCCAGCCAAGGACTTCAACCTCTGAAACTGTGAGCCAAAATTAATGTTTCCTCTTCCAATTTGTGTCAGGTACTTTAGTATCAGCAATGAAAAACTGAGTAGCACAGATCATATCTAGATTAATTTTTTTCTTTTTCTTTTTTTTTTCACTGCTGCTGCTTTTTCATCTCTCCTTTTCCTCTTCCTCTATTTTCAACATATAAATATACAAAGATTTTACTTGGTTTGGAGAAATTATCTTTCCTGCATTGAATTGCCTTTGCTTTTTTGTAAAAGAACAGTTAACTGTGTTTATGTGCTTTCATTTCTGGATTCTCTGTTTTGTTCCATGGATCAATTTGCAAGTCATGTAAGTTTTTTCTTCTTCTCCAATATTGTTGACTATATGGGTCTTAAGCCTTTCTATAAGAACTTTAGAGTAAGTTTGTTAACTTCCAAAAAATATTTTTTTGGTGTCTTCACTGAATTGTATTGAATGTATAGATCATTTTGAAGAGAAATGACCTCTTGACAACATTAGTTTTTCTCATCTATGAACATGAAACATCTTTTCATTTGTTTAAATCTTCTTTGATTTTTTTTCAATCGAATTTTTAAATTTTCCTCATGTAGACTCTGACCATATTTTACCAGATTATGTCAAAGTATTCATTTTCTTGATACTAATGCAAATAGTATTGTGTTTTTAATTTCAAATTTCCATTGTTCATTGAAGGTTTATAGGAAAGTAGTTGACTTTGTATAGTAACGTTATATCATGGAACATTGTATAACCATTTCTTAATTATAGAAGTTTTTCTGGTTGAATCTTTGAGATTTTCTACATAAAAAATCAAGTCATCTGTGAATAAAAGCATTTAATTTCTTTATTCCAAATTTGTATACATTTTATTTTTTAATTTTTGTTGTTTTACTGCATTAGCTAAGAATCCAGGAACAGTAAAATGGGGTATTCATGCCATCCTCCTGATCTTAGGAGCAATCATTCAGTTGTTCACATTATGTATTACATTGCTGTTGGGTTTCTTATTTTTTTGATAGATTTTTAAATCAAATTGAGGAATTTCCATTGTATTCCTAGTTTCCTGAAAGTTTAGTCATGAATGAGTATTGAAGTCTATCAGATGCATTTTCTGGACCTTTTTATATGATCAAATGATTTTTCTTCTTTAGTCTGATTGATGAGTTAATTACTTTAACTATATTTTGAATGTTAAGCTAGTCTTGCACACCTGGAGTAAATATCACTTGGTCTTGGTGTAAAATTGTTATTATGTATTGCTAGAATCTCTTTGCCAATACTTTTTTTGAGGATTTAAAAAAAAAACAAACTTATGTTCCTGGAAGATATTGGTCAGCATGTATTTTTTCTGTTTGCCTTTATCTTGTTTTGGTATTTAGCCCCATGGAATAATTTGGGAAATGTTCTATGTTCTTCCATTTTCTGGAAGAGATTATAAGTCATTGTCATCATTCCTTCCTTAAATTTTTGGTATAATTTAACAGTGAAATTATCTGCACCTGGTGTTTTTTTAATTGGAAGGCTGTTGATTATTCACCCTTTTTTTAAGATATAAACCAAACCTACTTAACATTATCTATTTCTGCTTTTGTGAATGCTGTAGACTGAGTTAGTATCCCTTTAAAATATATTAGTTGAAACATTGTCTCCTATGTGATGATATTAGGAGGTAGGGACTATGAAAGGCAGTTAATTTCTGAGGGTGGAACCTCATGAGTGGGATTAGTGCATTGATAAGAGAAGCCGCAGGGATCTTCACCCCTTCTGCCATGTGAGAACACATTCATCCATATTGCAGGAAGTGAATCCTTATCAGATACTGAAACTGCTGATGGCTTGCATTGATTTTGAACCCACTCATCCTCCAGTAAGATGAGAAATAATTTTCTGGTCAATTCAAAATAACATCAATCCACCCGGTTTGTGTTTTTCTGTCACATAGCTTCATGAATATATGAAGACACTGCATTTTCGTATTTTGTGTCTTTCAAGGAATCAGTGCATTTTAAAATTCATAAGCATACATAATTTTCATAATATTTTTGATAACTTTTAAATGTCCATGACATCAGTGGTGATGAACTTCTTTTATTTCTGACATTAGTAGTTTTAAAATATTTTATGTCTGTTTCCTCTCCTCTTATCTTTCCTTCTCCTCTACCTTTTTTTTCCTTCTCTCTTTGCTGTTTTCCCTTCTCTTTCAGTTACCTTGGCTTGGGTTTTATCAATTTTATTGGTATTTTCAAAAAATGAACTTTTAATTTTGTTGACCTTTTGATATTGCTTTCCCTTTATAATTTTCATTGATTCTTGTTCTAATTTTTGTTTCTTTTTTTTCTGCTTTATTTAGGCTCTTTCTCTATTTTCTTAAGGTGGATGCTTAAATTATTAGTGTTATATTTTTCCAGTGCTAAACTCTTACTTCTAAGTACTGTTTTCTCTACATCCCTCAAATTTTGACCAAAAGTTTTAATTTTCAAAATGCTTTCTAATTTCTCTTGAGACTTTGGCTTATGTGTTATTTTGAAGTATATGGTTTGATCTTCAATATTTTGGGAATTTTGGTGTATTATTCTGATATAGTTTTCTACTTTACTCTGTTGTTGTCCAAGGATGTGTTTTGTGTGATCATTATTCTTTTAATTTGTTCAGTTGTGTTTTATATCCTAGCATGTGATCCATCTTGGTTGGAGTTCTATGTGACCTTGAGAAGAATGTCAATTGTGCTATTGTTGGATGAAGTATTCTATAAATGTCAGTTATTTCCAGTTAATGAGCAAGCATCATTCATCATACTTGGCCTCTTTAGACTGAAATATATGGAAATGTTATTCTCTTGAGAGTGGGAAACATAGGATAAACTAGCCCGAAAAGTGGGTGTGTACCTCTCTCTCCCTAGCATTGCTAGCAGCCAGCCAGGTTTAAGATTTAC
>NW_026007374.1:0-4172 GCF_001458135.2 Marmota marmota marmota
CCATCTACTGTAATTCATTTCTCTCCTTGTTTATTTTCCCATTCCCCTCACAACCTCTTATATGTAATTTTGTATAACAATGAGGGTCTCCCTCCATTACCATGCAATTTCCCTTTTCTCTCCCTTTCCCTCCCACCTCATGCCTCTGTTTAATGTTAATCTTTTCTTCCTGCTCTTCCTCCCTGCTCTGTTCTTAGTTGCTCTCATTATATCAAAGAAGACATTTGGTATTTGTTTCTTAGGGATTGGCTAGCTTCACTAAGCATAATCTGCTCTAGTGCCATCCATTTCCCTGCAAATTCCATGATTTTGTCATTTTTTAGTGCTGCGTAATACTCTATGGTGTATATCAAAGCATTTCTTGACAAGAAAGCCTCAGACAAATTTTCACCCAACTCTAAAGTCAGCCCAAAATTAATAACTTGCATGGAGATATAAAATTCATTTAAAAAAACGCCATATCATCTTTTCAGACTATAAGTTGTGATGAATCTACTGATAATACTTTGCCACCCTATTTGACCATGTTCAATTTTAAGCTATAAATAAGTGTCATAAAACAATGTGAATATAGTTAATATTATGGAACTGTATGCTTAAAATGATTAACAGTAAATTTCATGTGTTTTATCAAAATTAAGAAAATATTTTTAAAATGGTAAAATGAAATAAGCACTGATTTCTCATTTAAGTCTCACAGAAGAGCACTAAGGTGGGCAGTATCTATAAAGCTGTCAAATGACCTTAACTGGGACTATAATAAGAAATTTTATTGTAAATAAAAAAGGAAACAACACATATATTCTTGGAATTCATATTTTCATTCATTTCCAAGTGATAAAAATACATCCCACAGGCTGAGGATGTCCAAAGTTACCTTTGGCTTATACTTTTGCTTCATGAATGGCTTAAAAAGTCATTTGTTTCTGGTTCTAAACAGAAACTTCAATGAGAATAGTATCCTTACCTATCCCGTACACCACCATATCTCCAAAGCCAACAATAATACCAATCTTTAAAAGTAAATACATCAAATTTCAGCTTAAAGTATTAACATTTTATTCTATCTCCTCTTTTAAAATGTTATTCCCAGTATCTTAAAAAGAACCTAGCATTTCCAAATTTTAATTCATCATTCTATTCAACATTATTATTAAACTATTTCAACATTGTTATTAAATTAGTCCACAAGTGAGAAAAGTTCTTTGTAGAATATTTGCCAAATTTTGAGAAAATTTAAATAAAAAGCACAAAGTTCCTCTGCTTCTCAGTAATGGACAACTGTCAAGGAAAGTATTTGCTAGGGTCAGGTTTATGGTTTGAAGAACTATATTGGCATTTATAAGCATCAGGCAATAGACAAATGGATCAAATTTTCAAAATGATAACTTTCATTATAAAAATTCATTTAAAAAACACCATATCATCTATTCAGACTATAAGTCATTAGTTTTATACATTGGTATATATGTTTAAAGCAAGGGGTAAACAACAACACTCATCACTGTATTTCAAGTACTTATAACCAAAATTTAGCTATGAAGAAAGCATATCAATGCCAAATAGTGTATTTTCCTTTTATTGCCTTGTTGATGTTTTTCGAAAGGACAAAGTTATATCCACCCATAACCAAACTCCACTAAGTGTTTTTGCAAAAAGAATTCAGAAGATGACTTCTAGGCCTTAGTGTTAAAATGATATTTAGAACACTGAAACAAATCCTTTTCTTACTAATTTTCAAAATTTCCAAAAATATCTTCATTGAGATTGTAGAGCTAAGATTTGACTTGTTAAAAATAATTTTTGTAATATTACATTAAAATATTTTGTTAAAATACATCTCCATTTTTATCTCAAAACAGGTGTGCATGTTTTAAGTGTCTATTCAATTTTTAGTAAGAAAGAGTCATAAGAGTGTTTCATCTGTGCTTGTGGCAGGGATGACACTAAAAGAGAACTGTGTTATACCCCATCTTATACTTCTCTTTGGATAGAAAAGCTTTTAGTAAACAGTCTCAATACTAATGCAGGTATGGTAATGAAAGTAAACCAGGGCAATGGAAATTTTAATTTATTTTCAGTCTTTTAAAATTATTGGTGAAAAATGCCAAAAAAATCTGTGAATAAATGTCTCAAGATAAATTTGAATGACTGGGAGTACAGGAGAGATCTGAAAGTAGGGAGATCTGTCAGGAATCTATGGAGAGTAGCTGACATTAGGTATGGTGCTTAGAATAGACTAAGAAGGGCTATCAAGTTCCTTATATGAGTCTTGGCTAGTTGTATAAAAATTTGAAATTCATAATAATAATATAGAGCCAGGCACTGTGATGCATGCCTATAATTCCAGCATCTCGGGTGGCTGAGACAGGAGGATCACAAGTTCAAAGCCTGCATCAGCAATGGTGAGGCTCTAAACAACTCATTGAGACCTTGTCTCGAAATAAAATACAAAACAGTGCTTGGGGATGTGGCTCAGTGGTTGAGTGCCCCTGAGTTCAATCCCTGGTACCAAAAATGAAAACAATAACATAGACTCTGAATTGGTTATTGCATTTCATAATGGATTATACAAAGATAAAATGTCTCAGGAGCAAGTATGGAAATAGCATTATAGATATTTCCAATTTTTCTAAAATATTTATTTTAAAATTTGCCTACTTATAAATTTAGTGTTTTGCAATTAAAGTACATTGCATCTACTGGAAATTATATAAGACACCAATCAAGTTTCAGTATTAAACCACAGGCTTTTCCAAACCCAGACCCTAAGTCTGGCACCAAAAGTCAATTAAACAAATATTTAATAGGAACCTATGTAAAACTACTATAGTCTTTATTCCCCTTAATGTGACAATTTATAAGCTTTATTACACAAATATTATTATGTTCAATTACAGAATGTTAGGTAATATAGTAAATAAACATTTCTAAATTCTGATTTCCTGGTTGTAAGAATTACATTTCAGTTGCAGGACATGAAAACCATCCCCTGAGAAGAAAAGGGAGTTATATGGTGTAAACATAACCCTAATACCAAAACCAGACAAAGACATCATAAAAGTTGAAGGGAAGGAGAGACAAGAGACAGCGGAAGGAAGAGGGAAAGTTTTAAACCAATGTTTCATAAGTAACTCAAGGATATCAGAAACACATTTATCAAAAAAAAAAAAAAAACAACATATAAAAGATAATACATCGCAACCAAGTGAAGTTTATACCAGAATGCAAGATTGGTTTAGCATTTAAAAAATCAAGGTAATTCACGACATTAATAGAAGAAAGGAAAAGATACTGTATAATCTCTGTAGATGCAGATAAAAATATTTGACATAAATTCAATAGTCATTTCTGATGAAAACTCTGGCCAAACAAGGAATAAAAATGTACATTCTTTAATCTGATCAGGCTGGGGGTTGTGGCTCAGTGGTAGAGTGCTCGCCTAGTATGCATGAGCCACTGGGTTTGATCCTCAGCACCACATACATATAAAATAAAGATATTGTGTCCACCTAAAACTAAAAAACAAATATTAAATAAATATATTTTTTTTAAAAAATTATAGCTAGCACAGCAGCCATATTGACATTTCAGGTGGATGATTCCTTGTTGCAGACACTAGCTAAGTGCCTTTCCTCTATAATATAGGATGTTTAGCAGCATCTCTAGCCTTTACTCACTAGACAGCAATAACACCTCCTAATTTTAATAACCAAGAATGTCTCCAGACGTTGCCAAGAGTCCAGGGGCATTTGATTTTACCAGCAGTTGTCCTCCATGAAAACTAGTGAGACAGGTTGGCAAGAAAAACAGGTTTCTTCAAAGCCAACTTTAAGGAAGATAGAGGAGACCTTTCTATCTTGCATCTCAATTTGGGGGGACTCAAGGGAAAGGAAAGCTTATGTAAGAGAATAGGAGGCACAGTAGGACAAAAGGTAGGAAAAACATGTATGCAATGTTGAGAGCCACAGCCAAAGGGGCCCCAGCAAACTTCCAGCTGCCAGCAAACTTCCAGCTGCCGGCTGATGATTGGCTCACAGCGGCCCCAGCAACATCTAGCTGATTGGCTCCTCGGCCCCAGCAACATCTAGCTGATTGGCTCCTCTGCGGTGATGCTCATTGGACTGTTTCCCTGCCCTTTCAGACCACGGAGCTGCTCATTGGGGGACTTT
>NW_026007375.1:0-4171 GCF_001458135.2 Marmota marmota marmota
AATTTCTTTTTCAGCAGATAAATCATTGAAATATAGGAGTGTGGTTGATTTATAATCTTTGATACTTTGCTGAATTGATTTATGAGCTCTAGAAGTCTTCTGATGGATTTTTTGGGTCTTCTAATTATAGGATCATGTCAGTAAACAGATAATTTGAACTCTTCTTTTCCTGTTTGTGTCCCTTTAATTTCTTTCTTCTGTCTATTTGCTCTGGCTAGCATTTTAAGACTATGTTGAATAGGAGTAGTGAAAGTGGGCATCCCTGTGTTGTTCCTGTTTTTAGAAAAAATACTTTGTTTTTCTCCATTAATAATAATGTTGAATTTGGGTTTGTCATATATAGCCTTTATTGAGGTAAGTTCCCCCTATCCATAGTTTTTCTAGTGTTTTAAATATAAATGGGAGCAATACTTTGTCAAATGCTTTTTCTGTATCTATTGAGATAATCATATGATTCTTTAAGTTTATTTATGTGGTGGATTACATTTATTAATTTCCATATGTTGAACCAACCTTGCATCCCTAGAATGAATCCCACTTGATCATGGTTCACTCTCTTTTTCATGTTCTTTTGTATGCAGTTTGTCAATAGTTTTTGAATGTAAGTTCATCAAGGATATTGGTCAAAGTTTTCTTTCCTTGATGTCTTTGTCTGGCTTTTGTATCAGGGTGATACTGGCTTCATAGAATAAGTTTGTCAGAGTTCACTCCTTTCTATTTTATGGAATAATTTGACAAGAATTGGTATTATTTCTTTTTCAAAGGTCTGAAAGAACTTGGCTTAGAATCCATCTCATCCTGGACTTTTCATTGTTGGAAGGCTTTTGATGGCTTCCTCAGTTTCCATACTTGAAATTGACCTGTTTATGTTTTCTCTGTTCTCCTGGTTCAATTTGGGTAGGTTATATGTCTCTAGGAATTTGTCAATATCTGTAAGAATTTTTTTAGCTTATTGGAGTATAAATTTCAAATAGTTTCTGATGATCTTCTATATTTCTACAGTGTCTGTGGTGATATTTCCTTCTTCATCATTTTGATAATTTGAGTTTTTTCTCTATTTCTTTTAGTTAGTTTGGTTAAGGATTTATTAATTTTGTGTATCCTTCAAAAACCCATCTTTTGGTTTCATTGATCATTTGTATTGTTTTTTATTATCTCAGTTTCATTGAATTCAGCTATGATTTTAATCATTTCCTGTCTTCTACTGATTTTGGGTTTTGGTTTGTTCTTTTCCTAGGGCCTTAAGATGTAATGTTATGCTAGTTATTTGTAATCTTTCTATTCTTTTAATGTATGGTATGAGCTCAATGCTATGAACTTTCTTCTTAGAAATGTCTTCATACAAAATTGGTATGTTGTATCACCATTTTCATTTTCCTCTACATATATATTTTTTTCATTTCTCCCCTGATTACTTCTGCTATTTATCAACATTCAAGAGTATATTGTTTAATGGCCAGGTGTTTTTATCCTATCATTGATTTCTAATTTCATTCCATTTTAAACTAATAGAATTCAAGGTATTATCTCTAGTTTTTTGTACTTGCTAAGATTTGCTTTGTGACCTAAAATATGGTCTATTTTAGAAAGCATTCCTTGTGCTGCTGAGAAGAAAGTGAATTTAGTCATTGATAAATGAAATAGTCTATAGATGTCTGTTAGGTGCAAATAACTAATTGAATTTTGTAGTTCTACAGAAACATTACTTAGGTTTGTTTGGATGTTCTATCCAGTGATGAGAGAAACATGTTAAAACCACGAAGTATTAGTGTATTGTGGACTATTTTATTCTTAATATTGAGAATGGTTTGTTTGATGTATGTAGATGCTCCATTGTTTGGGGCATAAATAATTACAATCATTATATCTTCTTGTATTATTTCCTTAAGCAGTATGAAATTACCTTCTCTGTTTCTAATATGGCTTAAAGTCCACTTTGATATGAGAATGGTAACCCCTGCTTATTTATGAGATCCATGTGAGTGATATAGTTTTTACCATCCTTTAACCTTCCATCTTATGGAAGTCTTTGCCTGTGAGGTGAGTCTCTGGCAGACAGAATAATGTTGGGTCTTGTTTTTAAATCCAATCTTCCAACCTCTGTCTTTTGATTGAAGAGTTTAGGTGATTTACATTCAATGTTATTATTGAGAGATGATTTTTATTTCTTGCCATTGTGATTTATTTCTAGTGTTTTGATTGGATTTGATTCTCATTTAGTTGTTTATTTTTCTAGTGTAATGGCTCCCTATGCTGATTTTCATTTTTAATTTTCATTTCTTCTTCATGAAATTTTGAGTATGTTTTGTAGTGCAGGCTTTCTAGTTATGAATTCTTTTAGCTTTTGTTTATCATGGAGGGTTTTTATTTTGTCTTAAATTTGAAGCTTAATTTTGCTGGGAATAGTATTCTTGGTTGGCATCCATTATGTTTCAGATCTTGATATATATTATTCCAAGCCCTCCTTGCTATTAGGATCTTGGTGGAGAAATCAGTTGAAACCCAGACTGGCTTACCTCTAAATGTGACTGTTAGCTTTTCTCTTGGGCTTTTAAAATTCTATCTTTATTCTCTTTTGTTAGGTATTTTCATAATAATATGCCCTGGAGTGAATCTGTTGTGATTTTGTGAATTTAGAGTTCTGCATTTGAATGTCCTGTATTTGAATGTCCATTTCATTCTTAAGGTTTGGAAAATTTTCTGATATTATTTCATTGAAATGATTGTGCATTCCTTTAGTTTGTGTTTCAGAGCATTCATGTATTCCAGAGAATCTTCAATTTGTTCTTTTAATGTTTTCCCAGATTTCTTGAATATTCTGTTTGTGATCCCTTAACATCTTTTCTCTATGGTCAACTTTATTTTCAAGATTATATACTTTGTGTTCAAGGCCTGAAAATCTATCTTCAAAGTGGTATAATCTATGGGTAATGCTTTCCATTGAATTTTTAATTTGATTTATTGATTCCTTCACTTCAAGGACTTCTGTTTGATTCTTTTTCAGAATCTCTCTCTATTGAAATGATCTTTCACTTCCTGTATTTTGTCTCTGATTCCACTTCTTACATCATCTTTAGCTCATAGAACAGATTAACTACGAATTTCCTAAATTCTTTGTGTGACATTTTCTCCACTGTAGTGTCAATGAAGTCTGTTGTTGAAGCATTATGGAGTGTTTGGGATGGTTTTTCCCTTGCTTTTTTAAATTTGTAGTTCGACACAATACCTTTATTTTATTTCTTCATTTTTATGAGGTGCTGAGGATCAAACCCAGCGCCTCACACAAGCTAGGCAAGTGCTCTACTGCTGAGCCACAACCTCAGCCCCTTCTCTTACTTTTTCATATTGCTTGTATGTCTTCCTCACTTACCAGTATAATTCTGACTTCTTATTTAAAGTGAAGGACTACTATGTGAACTTCTTTTTCTTAAGAGCCCTGGGATTGGATGAATATCCAGATATTGATATTTTAATTCAATGTATGACCTCTATGAACCCAATATCAACTCCACTTTAAGATACACAACTGAACTGGGCATGGTGGTGCATGCCTGTAATCCCACTGGCTCGGGAGGCTGAGGTAAGAGCTTTGTGAATTCAAAGCCAGCCTCAGCAAAAGTAAGTCTCTAACCAACTCAGTGAGACCCTGTCTCTAAATAAAATACAGAACAGGGCTGTGGATGGGGCTCAAGTGCCCCTAAATTCAATCCCCAATGCCCCTTTCAAAAAAAAAAAAAAACAACAACAAAAAAAGGATACAACTGAGCTCTATTTTCTGTAATCACTTCTGAGCCATGCTTCATACTGTTCAAACTTGTAGAACCAAAACCTGTGGCAATTGTTCTCTGCACTTCCTCCAATTCACATATGAACCTATAATAAAGGTCTGGAACAGGTCAAAAATTATTATTTTTTAAATTTAGTAAACTTATAGTAAGTTATAGTAACTTTGAGTGCTAAAAGAAGGGGAAGAAGGAAGTTTCAGCAAATGAGGGAGGGAAAATAAGGTCAGAAAGAAAGAAACAGGTACAGTGAAAGATGTGGGGCTATGGAAGAGTAGATTACACCAAGGTAGAAAGGAGGAATAGATGAATTTGTATTAATTGAGGTAATAGCCAATAGCGCAAGAGGTTGAGTGGGAGAAAAAAAAAAACAGCTATAAACTAGAGCT
>NW_026007376.1:0-4171 GCF_001458135.2 Marmota marmota marmota
TTTTTTTTTTTTTTTTTTTTTTTTTTTGGTCTTAGGTCTATGCTCTTTTAATCACTCTTCCTGAGACAAATTAGAGTGAGTTATCTGGTAAACAACTAGCAGGATTGGCTTAGTTCCATATTTTTATCTTGAGAATAGGACTTCTTGAAGGGAGACATATTGTGTTCTGTTCCTGTAGGGAGAGTAGCCTTATCCAGTTCAGTGTTGCAGTGACTCAGTGAGTTAGAGTGGCTAATTCTGGAGTTTGTTATTAATCGTTTGTCTCATTAGCTGAGTTTGTCTCATTAGCTGAACTAAATATATATTTTTCATTATACTCTATCAATAATAAAAGTGATATTTTGGTTCTTTACCTTCCTCTCCTTTGTTTTATTTTTAACCTTGTTAAGAACCTGAACAGGGAAGCTCTTAGGCATCTCAAAAGTATGCAAGGGTATGAGATGAAAAGTTCAAGTGAATGACACATTTTATGGTTGCTGTTGCTACTCAATTTTACAAAATAACCCAAATAACAGATTCCAACTTTAACCTTACTATCTGGAAAAATATCAGGGAAATAGAATCTTTTATACATTAAAATACTTATATAGTTCAAAGAAATGCTGATTCTGGAATTTTGGTCACTCTGCGGTTATCCTTTGAACTTTGACTTGTGTTGATTTTCACATGTAAATGAAGTGCAGTAAGGAAACAGTTGGCTGTAAAATGTGTCATTTATCTTTAATATTTTCAGATTGCTTTTTTATGGAAAAGAAACATCATGATAATATTGGGGTATACTTGCTTTTTAGTAGAGATAATTTTAAAGAACAATTTTACAACATTCCAGTATAAAAACATATCATCCCAAATTCCATTACACAAATTTTAATTTAAAGCATAAACCTGCCATAAAATATCTTAGAGGAAGTGATACTGAGATAAAATATGCACATGGATATACTCAAATTTATGGAGGATTGCAACTCATTTTTAAATGATAATAATGAAGAAAATAGAGTCCTACAGTGAAAAGTTTCTCCTATGTGACAAGATGTGAGCAACACAATTTCATACTATTAGAAATTGTCAAAAAATGATGTTAACCCATCCATTGGTGATCTTTGCAATAATTAAATGACAGGCAGAGAAATCAGAAAAAGAGTACTCTTACCACATGAATCATCAGTTAGAATAGGAAAATGTTTTCATTAAAGCCTAGGTCAACATCTGTTTCACTCACCCATCAGATAGCCCTCTTAAGGCTTTTCAATTTTACAGATGATTCCAGTAGATAATTTCATGCCAGAAAAGTTACCCATGATGCTCATTTAGGGATTTTGAAATTCTTGTCAAATAATCTTATAAATATTCACTTCTTAGTTTACTACTAAGCTTAAGACTTTTTGTGTGATTCCTGATAAAGAATGGCAGCATTCTATTTGTACTATCTCAGGGAACAGCTTAGACATAGAGCATGTCTGCTTGACCATTTCATTAATTTCTACAATTATCTTCTTAAACTTAGCTGACATATATTAATTCCTGTTACAGAGAGCATTAAACAAGTAATGAAGGAACTTGATTCTAGTTGTGGTTATGTTATTATTGAGGTACATAATCGTGGGTCAACCACTTAGAATTATTGAGTTTCAGTTTCCACATGTGTAAAACATGGGAGCTAAGCTCTTTAATATTCTTTTTCATTCTGAATATACTAATTCTTTTACTTACTGTGAGACAGAAAATAATAAAAATAAAGACAAAATTATATGATTTAATTTTTGATAAAAATGCCCCATGGGACTCTGGGGATGCAAATCTTCCACTGATCAGATTAATTCCATAGCATTAGAATTGGGTATGCACAGAAGATACAATACTTCTCTATAGCTATATTTCTATGCAGAAGATTTTATAAGCATAACATTTGTGGTATGCTGAGCAACTGCTAGAATCAGCCACTATTTATTTAAATTTTTATCCCTAACCTTTCATGTGCATTTTATTCAAATGGAAATTAAAACACCCTGTTGGTGGCAGCAATAATTTAATTTTACCTTTCATAAAAATAAATTAAGCATAAGATTTATATGCAATTAAGCAGAAGAAAGTTAACTATATAGTCGATTTTCCTTCCCTAACATGTTTAAATACAATTTTAAAAATGAGCTTTAGAAATTAATAAAAAGAATTTCATTGTTATATATGCTATAAACAGTAGTACATCCACTTACATCTCTAGAGCTCAAAGAGAGATGTAAACATGCCATAAAGTATCTTAGAGGGAGTCGTAAATGAGAAATAAAATGTGCGCATGGATGTACTCAAATTTCTGGAGGATTGCAACTCATTCTTTAAATGATAATAATGAAGAAAATAGAATCCTACAATGAAAAGTTTCTTCTATGTGACAAGATGTGAGCAACACTATTTGATACTATTAGAAATTGTCAACAAAATTACGGCAACTCATTCAGTGAAATTTTCAGTGCAACAAATTTTATCTCTGTATCAAGTCCTGATTATTCCTATTATACTGGTATCTACGTAACTGGGTATTTTAATAAGATAGGTTTGCAAATGGAGAATCACAAAATGATTCTAAAGTGATATTAGGCAGTCAGCTTAAGGGGCACGTATTTAATTCATTAATGATTTCAAATCTCTTTTGACCTTTGCCTTTTCTCCTTTTTAAAATATTGACTTTCCTTTTTAGCTCTTAAATATTCCTTATTTATGGACAGACCTACCTGCTGATAACCTGTATTCCCTTTGGCAGTGTACATATGGTTTACCTTTTTTCCTATGTACATAATTCTGGTATTTGTCTAGTTTATAATAATTGGACATTTGTCTTGAAATTATAGGCTTAATCCAAAAATATACAACTAGTTTATCATTGGTATTTAGTGAAATGGGTTCACAGATCAGCCAAGACATTATTCACTTTGATCTTGGAGTGACTGGGTAGGCCCTTGAGCAGCTAGGAACCTTGAAATCCCTGGGGAAGTTAGAGCTTCTGTTTCTTGCTAAGGATATCCTTACCTATATGTTGGATTGAGTCTTACTAATGTATATGTTGTGGTTTTCTACGAATAGAGGAGCAATAATCACCCTCAGCAGCCAATAGCTGCATCATTTAGGGGCTTGTAAGAAATTCAGAACCTCATTTCCCACCCAGTGAATCAGAATCTGTATTTTCATGGTTTTGTCCAGGTGATTCATATGAATATTAAAACTTAAGAAGTTCTGGACTAAGCTATAACCTGGTGCCCAGATAGTTTGCAACTTTATTACTTCAGTATCACCTGGAAACTTTTTATTTGGGGAATACTGGGGATTGAACTCAGGAGCACTCAACCACTGAGCCACATAACAAGCCCTATTTTGCATTTTGTTTAAGAGACAGGGTCTCACTGAGTTGCTTAGCACATCACTTTTGCTGAGGCTGGCTTTGAACTCTTGATCCTCCTGCCTCAGCCTCCTGAGCCACTGGGATTATAGGCATGCAACACTGCATCTGGCTTCCTGGGAACTTCTTAACATCTTGGTGTCTGGACTGTGCCACTGACTGGAATATCTAGCACTGTATCCTAGACAGAGTGTTTTTAAGACTTCACCAAGAGATTTCAGTATACAATCAAGGTTTAGCATCATTGATCTAGTGATTTTTTCACATCTAATAAGTGGATACTACATGTCATCAGATGTGAAGAATTCAAAAGAAAAGTATAATATGATAATCAGCTGCAAATAGTAGTCTGTACAAAGTTGGTATGTATGAGTATGTGTATGGTTGGTCAGTGAGTTAAAAAGGAATTGTGCATCAAAGAGGTAGACATAATGCATATAAGCCTTTGTAAGTGGCTACAAATTTGAGTTTGATTTCAATTGTCATATTGTTAATAAAATAATCCAAGATTCTACTGCCCCACAAATATCTTGTCCTTTTTTCTCAAATGTATCACCCTTCATGCTTTGGTATAAATTCCAGGAAAACATATAGCTCTAAATACATTATGTTTCTGTCATTCAACTTAGGTTATCTTTTGCTTTTTGCTTTCACTTTGTCTTTACCATCAATTTTTAAAATCATAGCCCATTTTTTTTTCTTGGAGGATTATCATCAAAGAAAAAAATCTATTTTGGTGTGGCACTGAGAGATTTCTTTAAACCATATATATATATA
>NW_026007377.1:0-4171 GCF_001458135.2 Marmota marmota marmota
CTTGTATGTAATTTTGTATAACCCTGAGGGTCTCCTTCCATTTCCATGCAATTTCCCTTCTCTCTCCCTTTCCCTCCCACCTCTCATCCCTGTTTAATGTTAATCTTCTTCTCGTGCTCTTCGATCCTACTCTGTTCTTAGTTACTCTCCTTATATCAAAGAAGACATTTGGCATTTGTTTTTTAGGGATTGGCTAGCTTCACTTAGCATAATCTGCTCTAATGCCATCCATTTCCCTGTAAATTCTATGATTTTGTAATTTTTTAATGCAGAGTAATACTCCATTGTGTATAAATGCCACATTTTTTTTATCCATTCATCTATTGAAGGGCATCTAGGTTGGTTCCACAGTCTTGCTATTGTGAATTGTGCTGCTATGAACATCGATGTAGCAGTGTCCCTGAAGCATGCTCTTTTTAGGTCTTTAGGGAATAGACCAAGAAGGGGAATAGCTGGGTCAAATGGTGGCTCCATTCCCAGCTTTCCAAGAAATCTCCATACTGCTTTCCAAATTGGCTGCACCAATCTGCAGTCCCACCAGCAATGTACAAGTGTACCCTTTTCCCCACATCCTTGCCAGCACTTGTTGTTTGACTTCATAATGGCTGCCAATCTTACTGGAGTGAGATGGTATCTTAGGGTGGTTTTGATTTGCATTTCTCTGACAGCTGGAGATGTTGAGCATTTTTTCATGTACTTGTTGATTGACTGTATGTCCTCCTCTGAGAAGTGTCTGTTCAGGTCCTTGGCCCATTTGTTGACTGGGTTGTTTGTTCTCTTATTGTCTAATTTTTTGAGTTCTTTGTATACTCTGGATATTAGGGCTCTAACAAATTTTAAAAGTGTTCTAAGTTAGTTTTCTTATACAAGTTATATATTTCTTTTTTGTGAGCTTTTTTGATAATTTGAATCTTTTAATCACTCAATGTTCTTTAATAGGCAAACAGACAAACTATGGTACAAATCACTACTCAGCAATAAAAAGTAGTTAAATATATATAATAAGTTGCTGTATTCAAACAAAAAAAGTTTGACTTAGATGGAAGGAGAAATGTCTAGAAATATTTAATCTTCACTAAGTTAAGAAACAGGAGCAACCTGACAAAATCTGAACCTTTGTAAATCCTGAGGGTAGGACTTGTGGAGGAAGGAAAGGCTGATGATATAAAGCTAAGTGATAAAGGGCAAGGCATACTTAAGACCTAGAAGTTAACCCAGATTATGCAAACAAAAACAAAAAAGTCACTTAGGTATCTAGATGGGCATGAACATAATTTTTTGTTTTTACTCCAGGAGTCTAACTGAATTCTCACAGTGAGGTAAGAAAAGTCCTTTCATTTCCAGTTGGGTGAGATACAATATGTAGACATTCAGTAATGTGAAGTGCATTTTGTTCTCTTAATAAGCTTGCCCTCCAGAGAAATGAACCTTCTAAGGTTTTATCAGAGCCTAAGTGACCTGGATATTGAGAAAAACAAAACTATAATATTCAGCTTGAGAAAAAGAAAATTCCCAGTTCTAGCTCCCTTAAGGCACTTGGGATGGGAAACCTGAAAAACATCTGTGAATACACAAGGACACAGGCTTAGACTGTGCTAAGCCTTAATCACGGAATTATGTACTGGTTCCTTCTCTTTTCCCCAAATCTATTATTATAGTGGTAAAGATCTTGTTACTAAAGTTCCTTTTTTTGGTGGTAGTGGCGCAGGTGGGGGTTTTATGGGGACTGAACTCAGGGGCACTTGTCCACTGAGCCACATCCCCATCTTATTTTGTAGTTTTTTACAGACAGGATCTCACTGACTTGCTTATTAGTGTCTTGATTTTGCTGAGGCTGGCTTTGAACTCGAGACTTTCCTGTCTCAGCTTCCCAAGCTGCTGAGATTTACAGGTGTGTGCCATCACGCCCAGCACCAAAGGTTCTTTTTACACATTATTATATTAAGTCACTTTTTGCCCAAATGTCATGGCATACTGAAGGACAAAAATAGTTGAAAAACACAGCAACATCAAAATCAGTCTCAAAATGACAGGGATTTTAAAATTTACCAGAATGGGAATTTGAAATAACTAGTTTTTAATATAAGGGATCTAATGAATAAAGTAGACAACAAGAGGAAATATATATAGGGAAAATAAATGATAGAGATAAGAAATACTGTAATGGGAATACGCTCCCTTTTATGGGCTGGACTTCTAATACTGAAAAGCAGAGGAAAAAAGCGAATACAAATGTAAGAGAATATCCAAAAACATGGGATAACTATAGCTACCAAAGGTACAACATGTAATAGGAAGAACAGAAGGAAAAGAGAATCCAATGAAGAAACAATTATGGAAAATTTCTGAAAGTTAATGTCATAAAAAACCCTCAAAGATTCAGGAAGCTCAGAAAACACTAAGCATTTTGTTTTCTTAATAGGCTTTAAGCAAGCACAGAAGCTTTCTATGGTTTCACTTTCTCAAAGTCAACAGTGAAAAAAATGAAAAAAAAAAAGAAAAATTCCAGAAATAAAGAACCCATCAGCTTGAATCACAAGCCCTCTGACAGGATTAAATCTTGCAATCATTAGTCTCCTTCTCAACTAGAAAGAGGATTAATGCAAGAAGGATGGGAATGTTGTAAAATACTCTTGACATGAAATAAAAATCAAATCATATTGAAAAATATCCCTTTCAGTAGCAAATAAAAATTGTGGTAAATAAACAAAAATTTTGTATTACATAAAATTAAATGAGCTCATATGAACCCCATATATCTTTACAACCAAATCGAAGATCCCAAATAAAATTATGACTAATTGTAATTAATTCAAAAGAAATTTAATTTTCTACGCCTGGAATGTATGCCTCAAAACAAAGATAAATTCTGTTGAACAGGGAAATTAGTTCTTTTGTATTTTAAAATGATGAATTATAAGTTTTTTGTATTATCTTTTCTTTGATGTTATTTTTGTTCCCTCTCATTACATACTATAGAATATGTACATCAAGTTATTTATTTTTGTATGATATTTAAATATAAAATGTTACGATATGTTGTTTATGACATTTTTAATAAACCTTGTACTTATTCGGTCAAAAAAGTTAATTAGTGTAATGCATAACATAGACAAACTAAAAACACAAGACATTAACAGATGCATAAAAAGTACTTAGCAAATCCAACATCTATGATGATCAAATTTTCAGTAAATTATAAATAAAGCACAACTATCTCAACATAAATACAAAAATACTACAGCTAACACCATAATTAATACTGCAAAACTATAAAATTTCCTAAGACAAAATTCAAGAAACATGTTCATGCTCAATCTTATTCAATAACATAAAATTATAGTTAATAAAATAATACAAAATAAAAAAGAAATAAAAATGAAAATTAATTAGGAGAAAGATGATGAAACTATATCTTTGCTATCAACATGACTATAAAAATTCTCTAAGAACTAACAAAAATAACTCAATAATTGAAACTAGTATCGCAAAAGATGCAGAATCCTAGCTGGGTGTGATGGCACACACCTATAATCCCAGCCGCTCTGGAGGCTGAGACAGGAGGATCAAGAGTTCAAAGCTAGCTTCTGCAATGGTGAGGCTGACCCAGTCTCTAAATAAAATACAAAATAGGACTGGAGAGGTGACTGAGTGCTCCTGAGTTCAATCCCTGAACCCGGCTCCTTGATTAATATACAATGTCAAATCTAGTATTATTCTAGAAATTAACTATAGAAATTTATAATTAAATATACAACACCATATACACTACCACCTGAAAAAAAAACGTAAAACTTTAATATTTAACAAAACAAGTATAAGACATACATGAGAAAAGCACAACACCATATATACAACTTTCTGTTAAAGGATATCAAAGAAGAACTAAATAAATGAAATTTCCATATTCATGGATAAGAAGTCTCTATTATAAAAAATATTTAACTCTTCCCAATCTAAATTCAGTGGAATCAAGAAAAATTCCGGGCTGGGGATGTGGCTCAAGCGGTAGCGCACTCGCCTGGCATTTGTGCGGCCTGGGTTCGATCCTCAGCACCACATACAAACAAAGATGTTGTGTCTGCCGAAAACTAAAAATAAATATTGAAATTCTCTCTCTCTCTCTCTCTTAAAAAAAAAAAAAAAAAAAAAAAAAAAAAAAAAAAAAAAA
>NW_026007378.1:0-4170 GCF_001458135.2 Marmota marmota marmota
GCTATATTTTTAACTATAAATGCAATCATTTTAATTTTGGGCTAATTTTCACAGTATTTTGATCATTATATTACAAAGCTAAATTCTTCAAAAGTTTGCATTAAGTGCTAAGGCACTTTAAAGGGAATTATGAGTATGCACTTATATTTTCTTAACAAAACTGATTGAAAGAATCAAGTGGGAAGAGAGAGAGAACACAATGAGATTTGTTGTGAAAATAGGCAATAAATTGACAGGAACATAAATAAGAGGACTAAGTTTAATTTATTTGACCATCAATGAGACTAGGATATTCTTTTGTTGTAGATTTTTCTGTGAAATGGGAATCATTGCAACCTTAAGGAAATGTGTTAATGCAGGTAGATTATTTGTCACACTTTCTGAAGTTAGGAAGAACTCAAAATAGTAACCATTAATGGTGGAAGAAATGATGGAGTACCGAGAAATGAAATTTCCTAATTTGATATTATTCAAATGAAATAATATCAAATAAAAATGTATGAGTAGTAAATGATTTAACCTAGTAAGGCTGTGTAAGTAATATTTTCAAAAATTTAAATGCAACTTCTTAACTTTCTTTTTTTTTCTGTTCAAGGTTTTTCAACAAAGATTTTCTCACAGCTTCAACTGAGATTACTAAAGATTGAAAATAATCTGAATGTTGAAAGAAAAATTAGAACAATTTATTTCAGGAAGTAAAACAATTTTAGATTATGGAATGCGTGAGGTAGAAATAATAATTTTAGATTACCTATGAAATCCGGATGAAATAGCAGAATTCTGTATATGTCTTTGAAGGTAAGTTTGTAAACATCTATTTTTGAAGTGTACCTAATAAATTGTTTCTATAAAAAATCACTTATGATTACATATACTATGGACTTCAGAGAAAGAATCATGCCCTGATCCTATTTTTTTCTTCTAGGTGTTTCTATGTCACCTCAGAATACTTTTACTGACCTTGGATGACAAGGTGGACTGAACCAGAGTCCTGATACTAAAATTTAGTAAGAAATTCTCATTGTGACAGAAAATTATATGAATTAATATTGTCTTTGAGGTCAAACTGGGTTCTATATTCCATAATTGGTTAGCTATAGCACGTACTTAACTTAGTAAATCTTTTGAAGTCTGACATTTCTCTTGTGTATGATGGGGTTAATAATTACAAGATGGTGGAGACAAGGATGGCTGCATATCTCAATACTCCCATAGTTTATGATTGCAGTGAGAGAGCAGATGATTGAAAAGTAATTCTGGTGCTTGATTTTAGTTCTTTGATTCTACTGATTGAATGTGTTGGTGATAAGAACCCAAACCCAGGGCTTATTGTAAAGAGAGAACTACTTACAAAAGACTATCAAATAATAGGGGAAGAGGAAATAATTATAATGGAAGGGCAAAAAACAGGATCAGGGAAACATAAGAAAACAAGTCAATAAGATGCTTCCAAAATTTATAATTCCCATCAATAACTAAATCCATAGATACTGAAGTGGATGAAATCCTGGACAAGGAATTCAAAGAGTTGATTGTTCAAATTATGAAAAAAAAACTTAAGTAATTTAATTTCTCTAAGGGAGAAATAAAGGATATAAAAAGTATTTCAATAAAAAAGAGAGATTCTCAAAAAATATTTAAGGCATATTATGTCACATGGAAAAACTCAGTTGACCCATTTCAATGTATTAAGAAGAAGACAGAATTTCAGAACTTAATGACAAAGTAGATACACTTGAACATTCCAACAATATTATACAGAAAGAAAAGCAGAAGCTATGATTAGAGTATCTGTGAACACTGGTGTAAATTAAGAGACCTGGTTGAAGCTCATAAGTATTGACAAAGAATTAGAGATACATCTAATGGCAATGATAAAATAGTCACTGAAATAATAGAACATTTCTGGCTCTGATGAATAACATGGACCTATAGGCACTAGAAGATTTTTGAGCCCAAATGGACAAGAACAGAAAAACACATCTACACAACACACCAGAAATAAAACACAAAAAAATCCAAAACAAAGAAAGAATTTTAAAATCTGGAAGAAAGTAATGCCTTGTTTTCTATAGAGGAAAACCAATTAGAATAACAGCAGGATTTCTACACAGGCACGCTAAAGTCTACCAGGGTTTAGAATGACATGTATTGCCTACAAGAAATGGAGCTCATAGACAAAACACTCATAGACTGCAAGTGAAAGGATAGACATTAATATTTCATGCAAGTAACTGAAAGCAAGTAAAAATACCTACTTTAGTTTCCAATCAAACATAATTCAGGCCAATCAAGCATGCTTCAGGCCAAAATTAGAGACAAAAAGTTTACTACATATTGGTAAAGGGAACAATTCTACAATAAGATATAATGATAATAAATATCTATGTTTCAAACAATACACTTAAGTACATAGAACAAGTGCTATTCCACAAAAAGGCACATATAGGCCCCAATACAATAATAATGAGTGGTTTTAATGAACCAGTTTTACTAATAGATTATTCAGACATAAAATCCACAAAGTTACTACAGACTTAAAAACTACAGATCTGATAGACCCAGGCATAAAAGAGTATTTTATCCAACAGAGTTGAATACACTTTCTTTTCAGTGGCTCATGAAAGCTTCTCCAAAATTGTTTATATTTTAAGATACAGAAAATTCTTAGAAAATACAAATTAATTTAAATAACTCCTTGCTTTATATCAGATAATAATGAAGTTTGAAATACATTGAAAGAAATAAAGCAACAGAAACCATATGGATACATGGATATTGAACAGTATTCTTTTGAATGATAAGTGGTTCATTGAAGAATTTGGAGGAGAATTTTTTTTTTAATTTAGAATTTAATTGGGATAACAATATGACATACCAAAAAAATCTGGGACATAGCAAAGACAGATCTCAGAGGAATGTTTATAGCTATGAGTACCTACATAAAAATCAAAAAGATTCCAACTAAATAGCTTAATAGTGCATCTCAAGGTTTTAGTAAACTAGAAAAAGACAATTCCAAAACCAAGATAAGGAAAGAAATAATGAAGATCACAGCTGAATTTAATGAAATAGAGAATGAAAGAACAATACAAAGGATCAATGAAGCAAGGAATTCCTTCTTCAGAAAGATAAACAAGATTGATAAACCATTAGGCAAATTGCCAAAAGCAAGAAAGAGAAGACCCAAGTTAATAAGATTATATATGAAACCAGGTGTGGTGGTACACGCCTCTAATCCCAGCAACTTGTGAGGCTGAGGCAGGAGAATGACAAGTTTGAGACCAGACTCAGCAATGTAGGATGAGCCTGCCCTAAAATAAAAATAAATACATCAGCAAGGAAAAGTTGGGTTTATTGATCATTGATCAAGTTCTCCTAGGATAAATACCCAATAACATACAATAAATAAATAAATATATAAATATGCTAAGTAAAACAAATTTATGCATGAAAGAGGAGATATGACAATGGCAACCTGAAATCCATAGGATCATTTTGAACTATTTTTTTTAAATTACTTTGTAATAAATTTGAAAATCTGGAAGAAATAGATGAATTTTTGGGTAGACAGGACCTACCAAGATTTAACTGAGAGGATATACAAAACCTAAGCAGAATATAACTTGGAGCAATGAGGAAAAGACCTGCAGAATGAATAAATAAATAAACAGACAAGAAGGAAACAATGGACTCTCCATTCAATTCCACTTGACATTTAAAGAAGAAATGTGAATTCTCCTCAAATTGTTGTATAAAATAGGGAGAAAAATCTTCCAAACTCATACTACAAAGCCAGTAACACCCTGGTTAGAAAACTAGGTAAGGACACATCAAAGAAAGAAAAGCACAGTACAGAAGCCCTGATGAATATATATGCTAAAATTATTCAAAGTATATTACTGGCCAGGGACCGTGGTGCATGCCTGTATTCCCAGAAACTAGGGTGGCTGAGATAGGAGGATTCCTAGTTCAAAGCCCACCTCAGCAACTACAAAGCACTAATCAACTTAGTGACACCCTATTGCTAAATAAGATACAAAATAGGGCTGAGGATGTGGCTCAGTGTTTGAGTATCCCTGAGTTCAATCCCTGGTACCAAAAAAAAAATTTAAATATATATTACTAAATTGAATTCAACAATATATTAAAGAATATACAGTATGATAC
>NW_026007380.1:0-4170 GCF_001458135.2 Marmota marmota marmota
CACCCTTCCCCTCCCCCACCCCCCCATATTGGATAATGCAGGTCTAGATGTATGACCATGTTAGTGAGTTGATGTGATGAAAGACCACATTATGGAGGAAAAGGAGGTCAAAGAACTTAGAAATGAGGTCACTGGAAGGTCTAGATAAGTAAATCAATATTAAGTTACCAATAATTATGATAAGAATGATATTGGAATAATAATGGACCACGAGATAAATTAGGAAAGATGACTTTCTCAGGATAAAAGGAGCAGAAGTCAGATGACATGTTAATCAAAATAGAGGATTTTAGGAAAGAAAGAGGAAGAAAGATTTATCATCACCACTACAAGGAAGATACCTCTACTGTTGTGAAATGGGTTTTGAAAATATCTTCTTCAGTGCAAAAACAAGTCTGTGGATTATGTTATCACTTATTTATGGTATCAATAGTCAAATAAAGTTTTAATTGCTTAAATGTAAAAAAATGTATTCTTATTTGTTTATTTATTTTTGCAGTACTGGAGACTGAACCCAGAGGTACTCTACCCCTGAGCCACATCCCTATCCTCTTTTGATTTTTATTTTGAGACAGGGTCTCATGAAATTGTCCAGGCTGGCCTTGAACTTGGCGTTCTTCCTGCCTGTGCCTCCCAAGTCTCTAGGCTTATAGGCATGCCACCACAATGAATGGCTCATCTTTTTTCTTAAGAAATCCTTCCTTACTTCAAATTCATAAATATATTCCCTTATGTTTAAAAAGTGTTACAGGTTTGGTTTTCATATTTAAGTTTTAATACTATTTTTTTTTTTTTGGTATTGAGGATTGAACCCAGGGGTGCTCAACTACTGAGACACATCCCCAGCCCTTTTTTATATTTTGTTTAGAGACAGGGTCTTACTGAGTTGCTAAGTGCCTTGCTAAGTTACTGAGGCTAGCTTTGAACTTGTGATCCTCCTGCCTCAGCCTCTTGTGCCACAAGGAGTGCAGACATATGCCACCACACCCGGCTATAAATTTTAATACCTCTTAAGCTTAGTTTAATATATGGTATGAGATAGGAAACAAATTTTATCATTTTTACATAAGTTACCTTTTTTCCTAGCACATGTTATTGAAGTTTACCATTTCTTCCAGTGTTATCACTGTCATTAATTTCCACATGTATAGCTGGGCATGGTGGTACACACCTGTAATCCCAGCTACTTGGGAGGCTGAGACAGGAGGATCCCAAGTTCCATTGCTACAGTATCCTGAAGATATTATTACTCTATTGTCTTGTGGCACTATTGCTTCTAATGAGAAGTCAACTGTTATTCTAAATTACATTTTTTTAAAGTAATCAGTTTGCCTTTTTTCATTTTACATTAACATATATAGTTGTAGATTTATACTGATTTATTCTGATTGGTACTCAGTGTGTGTTTCAATTTGATAATTACTTGATTATTTTTTTTCTTTAAATATATTTCTCCACTCTTCCTGTCATTCTTATCTTCTGGAACTTAAATGTAGGTTGGAGCCTCTCTATCTTTTGTATTTCATAATTCCCAACATCAAATATCTATAGGTAGAGATATATAAATATGTAGAATTTCTTTGGCTTACTGTGCTGTAGCCTAGATGAATCTCTCTGTATGGTCTCCCAATTTAGTAAGTCACTCTCAACTGTACTTAGTCTAGAGCTTCTTTCATCTGTTGAGGTTTTGTTTGTTTGTTTATTTTGGTACTATGGATTGAACCCTTGGGGCATTCTACCACTGAGCCACATCCCCAGCCCTTTAAAATTTTTCTTTTTCTTTTTTTTTTTTGAGTACCAGGAATTGAACTCAGGAGCACTCGACCACTGAGCCACATCCCCAGCCCTATTTTGTATTTTATTTAGAGACAGAGTCTCACTGAGTTGCTTAGTGCCTCGCTTTTGCTAAGGCTGGCTTTGAACTTGCGATCCTTCTGCCTCAGCCTCCTGAGCTGCTGGGATTGCAGGCCATCATGCCTAACATTGATTTTTAATTTTAATTTTTTTTTTTAGTTGTTGATAGACCCTTTTTAAAAAAAAATTTATTTATATGTGGTGCTGAGAATTGAACTCAGTGCCTCACACATGCCAGGCAAGTGCACTACCACTGAACCCCAGCCCCAGCCCCAGCCCCCTTGATTTTTAAATTTTGGGACAAGTTCTCACTAAGTTGCCCAGGCTGGCTTCGAATTTGTGATCCTTCTGCCTCAGCCTCCTGAGTCACTGGAACTATAGATGTGCACCATGATGCCTGAGGAGTCTATTAAGTTTTTAATGGATTTATAAATTTTTTAGTTCTATTTGTTTTCAGTTGCTTCTTTTGTTTCCTTCGTTATATTGTTTTGTTTGGGATGGGGTCTCACTCTGTTGCCCAGGCTGGTCTTGAACTCTTGTTCTCAAGTGATCCTCTCACCTCATCCTCCTGAGTAGCTGGGTTAACAAGCAGGTTTGACACCATGCCCACTTTAGTTGCTTCTTTTTATATCCAGATAGCTTTTATTTTATTTATTTAAATTTTTTTTCTTTTTCATTTTAATAGAATTTGTTCCCTTATTTATATCTTCAATCATCCTAAAAAATGTCTATTTTAGGGATTCCATCTCTTGGGTCCCCTTCTTCCTCCGGGAGAAGTCTACTAGAAAAAGGATTTTGCAATTTCAGATGACATTAAATTATTAAACTGTATCTTAAGGGGAAGGACATCTGTAACCCTAAAGTTAAATGTTGTGTTTACATCCCTGACAATTCTGGCAATGTGACAAATATCCTTAAAGATTTACATGCTCAGATAGAAGCCATGTCCTCACCAACTTTGTCATGGGAACAATATCTTAGCTCCTGGTTCTCTGTAACTTCCTGGTGGAAAACATTGTTAGTCTCTGTCTTTGGCATCATACTCATTGGCATATTCCTGTGCTGTGGCATTTATTGCTGCATCAATCTGGTTCTAGTACTAATGAATTCTTGTTTCTCTTATAGATCACCCATCCACTCAAATGGCCCTCCAGCCTATTACTTCTCAATCGGACTTCTATCATGGACCAGTCGATAGACCCGATTTTTTTTTTTATTGGTTGTTCAAAACATTACAAAGCTCTTGACATATCATATTTCATACATTAGATTCAAGTGGGTTATGAACTCCCATTTTTACCCCAAATACAGATTGCAGAATCACATAGGTTACACAGCCACATTTTTACATAATGCCATATTAGTAACTGTTGTATTCTGCTACCTTTCCTATCCTCTACTATCCCCCGTCCCCTCCCCTCCCATCTTCTCTCTCTACCCCATCTACTGTAATTCATTTCTCTCCTTGTTTTATGTTTCCCATTCCCCTCACAACCTCTTATATGTAATTTTGTATAACAATGAGGGTCTCCTTCCATTTCCATGCAATTTCCCTTTTCTCTCCCTTTCCCTCCCACCTCATGTCTCTGTTTAATGTTAATCTTTTCCTCCTGCTCTTCCTCCCTGCTCTGTTCTTAGTTGCTCTCATTATATCAAAGGAGACATTTGGCATTTGTTTTTTAGGGATTGGCTAGCTTCACTTAGCATAATCTGCTCTAATGCCATCCATTTCCCTGCAAATTCCATGATTTTGTCATTTTTTAGTGCTGCGTAATACTCCATTGTGTATAAATGCCACGTACAATCAATCAACAAGTACATGAAAAAATGCTCACCATCTCTAGCAGTCAGAGAAATGCAAATCAAAACCACCCTAAGATACCATCTCACTCCAGTAAGATTGGCAGCCATTATGAAGTCAAACAACAACAAGTGCTGGTGAGGATATGGGGAAAAGGGTACTCTTGTACATTGCTGGTGGGACTGCAAATTGGTGCGGCCAATTTGGAAAGCAGTATGGAGATTCCTGGGAAAGTTGGGAATGGAACCACCATTTGACCCAGCTACTGCCCTTCTCGGACTAT
This sequence comes from Marmota marmota marmota, assembly GCF_001458135.2. NCBI lineage: Eukaryota > Metazoa > Chordata > Mammalia > Rodentia > Sciuridae > Marmota > Marmota marmota. Next base: position 3,939 of record NW_026007380.1, read on the forward strand.
TCCCTGAAGACCTTAAAAGAGCGTACTACAGGGATACTGCCACATCGATGTTCATAGCAGTACAATTCACAATAGCAAGACTGTGGAACCAACCCAGATGCCCTTCAATAGACCCGATTTTTAAAGGGGACTCCAAACTGCTTGTCCAACATCTGTCTCCTTTCAGCCTGAAGAAGCCAGAACGATCTTCACCCCCTTTCCTTACAGCAGTAAGGAGTTCCGGGGGGGGGGG
>NW_026007381.1:0-4170 GCF_001458135.2 Marmota marmota marmota
AGCCTCCTCTTCTGCCCATGGCCAAAGCCCAAGGTCTCACAGTGGCTCCCACGCTCCTTTATTATGATCAGTCCCTGTCCTTCCCCTGGCTCCATGCCCCCTTCTCAGCCTGGTCACACTCTATTCTGATCAGTCCTCCTACTGCTGCTCATTGCCACAAAATGCCTAATTCTAGGTGGTTCTATTAGACTCAATCCCACCCCTCCTACAGTTTTTGTTCCAACATCATTTTCACCACAAGGCTTACTCTACCCCTCTACCCTCTCACTATCATCCCTTCTGATTTCTTGCCATACCACTTTATTTTTTCCATAGTGCTTACCACTTTCAATATACTGGATAACTTATTTATCAGTTCTCTGTATGTCTCCCTCCACTAGAATATTAACCCCACAAGACAAGGATCTTTACTGAATCAACAATTAAGGCACCTCACATATCACAGACATTCAACAAATATTGGTTCATGAGCGAATGAGTTGATTTCTGTTATTATCAAATGACAAGTCTGATATCTGGTGAATTAAAACATACTTTCACAGGCTGGGGCTGTAGTTCAGGGGAAGAGCACTTGCCTAGCATGTTTGAGGCACTGGGTTCAATTCTTAACACTACCTAAAAATAAACAAATAAAATAAAGGCATTAAAAAAAAACATACTTTCACAAAAGCATTCTGTGCAGAAGGACGAGTAGAGGAACTGACAATGAGTACAAAGTCACTTTAAGTACCATGAGCAACAAGGAACTGGGCTTCCATCACTCAACTCAACTGATGAAACTTGCTTGAATCACAGGAAAAATTCAGTAAATGGACTTTTCTTCATCTAAAATCTGTCTCATCTTCTAGTAACTGCCACTGGAGTCTGTACTAAAATGAAGGAAGGGGCTGGGGCTGCAGCTCAGGGGTACAGTGCTCTCCTACAATGCATGAGGCTCTGGGCTCACCCCTAAGACTCTAAAAAATCAATCAATAAAGAAAATGAGGTAGAGGCTATATCTGTCACCAGCAAATCTCCATGTGATTTCAGAAAGAAGACAATGGCATCCAGGCTTGTCATAAAGTGGATGAGACTGAGGACCTGACTTAACACAAATTGTGGCACTCATAGGACAATGTAAAGCTGAGGCAGAAAGATTTGGAGAATACTTAGTGGTCTTGAACTGGGGGAATAAAAAGCTGACAAAAGGCAGGGACAGATGATGACAGTATTGAAATAAACAAAAATATGCAAAGGAAGAGAAATGGAAGTACTTGAAAATGGGAAGGATTAACACAGTCACCCTTCTGGAGTCCTGAATTCTAATTCAACTGGATCTGAGCTCCCACTTCTCTCCTGGACAATCCACACAGCCTCTAGTATTTATCCAACAAAGACCCAAATTGTCTCTGAGGAGGGGCTGTAGACACTCAGGAGCCAGAGCAGCCTAAGTCATCTATGCCTGTACCTCCCTCCCTGATGCTGCAGCGGGGTATAGGACAGGTGGGTCCTCCACTAGCACCCTGGCACAGGACAGGTCTGGGAAGAGGAGAGCAGCACAGGACACCAAGACTTGGTGCCCTCATGCCCAGCTCTGCTGAGAACCTGAAGGTCCCTGCAGAAGAGGAAGCAAGGGCACCTGATTAAGGCCAGCCACAACCATACTCTCACTGTCTCACAGCACATATACACTCCCTGGTTTGGGAAGCAATAACATTTCCTTGCCACTCCTCTTTCTGGAGCACATAAGAGTTTTGTGACACCATCCTGATGAAGCAAAAATCAGGACAGAGATATTAAAAGTCTAGGTGAAAGTATGTGTGTTCCAAAACTACATTTCTGAAAATTTTGTTTTTTCTTCCCTTGCTTTGCTGTTTATCATAGACATATATCTATTATTAAATTTGTTAGGCAGCAATTTTCAGACTCTGAGCTAAAAAAATGATACACTATCCAAACTGATTTCTAGGCATTAAAAAATGTTGAGGCCTCAGTTCCTTGTGTTAAAGAAGCAGGAACTGAGAGCTGGGGTGACAGAGTGCTTGCCTAGCTTGGGTTTGATTCTCAGCACCACATATAAAAAAATAAAAACAAAGTTCTATCAACAACTAAAAAAAAAAACGTAAAAAATAAACTAACTCAGGGGCTGGGGTTGTGGCTCCGTGGCGAAGTGCTTGCCTCGCACATGTGAGGCACTAGGTTCGATCCTCAGCACAAAATTTAAAAAAGAAATAAACAAAGATATTGTGTAAATGTATAAATAATTTTTTTTTAAAAAAAGAGGAACTCAGAAAATGTGGCATGAAGAAGTGGTTAGAATTTAGGGTTTATATCCCATCTTAGCAGAGGAAGGGGAAGACGACAAAGGGCTCTTAAAGGAAATGACTTCTAGGAAAGATAAGCAGTCCCTCTGGAGAACAGATGGGAGAAAGGATACAGTTTTGTGACAATTAGGTGACTTCTTATTTGGGGGGATTTCTTCTCTAGCCTCAGGACAGAAGTCAATTTCCCCAGGCCGGAGAACTCCCAAAATCTAGGAAGGATATTTATGACATGTGAATTCTTTTGTGAAGTTTTGCTTTTATGCAGATAAAGAGAATTGAGAAAAAGTCCTCCTCCTTTATTTACTATTTCTCAAATGTCCTCAGATCAAAATAATCCCTATCCCATTGTGGGATATCTTCTATCCCTTATAGGGACAGGACTGGGTAGGACTAATGATGGCAGCTTCAGCCTGGAGGGACCTGCCACTCTCTGGCCACCTGTAGCCCACTCTGCCTGGTGACACTTGGGGCCCCTGCTCCATATCATAGTTTGGAATGGATAACTGGAGCTATCCCACCTCTCTCTTCCCACCCAGGGCTTTGTGGTTGCTATAGGCTACTCCAGGGGGACCTTATTCTAGGGCAACTGAGCTGGAATGGGGGGGCTACTATTGGACTGGGAAGCCTAGGATTGAAGGACTAGCAAGGGCCTTAAAAGCAGAAGGGTAAAAAATCATTCTTAGTGGAAAATTTTCATTCACAGAGGTGTCTGGGGACATCTAAGGACGAATGCACAGTAGAAAGCAGAGCTGCATGTGAACACCCTCTCTTCCACAATAGCTCTTCATTCAATGTGGCACAGAAAACCTTACTACACTGAATTCTCTGCACCCAGCTTACACACTGGTGACCTCCACAGTTTCTAGAACATATGTGTGTCAAATGTTACACTCACTGGGATATACATTCTTTTTTCTTTTTAATATTTATTTTTTTCGTTGTAGTTTAGCACAATACATTTATTTCTATTTATTTATTTTTATGTGGTGTTGAAGATCGAACCCAGGGCCTCGCACATGCTAGGCGAGCACTCTACCGCTGAGCCACAACCCCAGCCCCAGGATATAAGTTCTTTCAGTATAGTCTTTTATCTTCTTAGCTCCTTTACTTTATAAGTGGGGACCATGTTTAAATTATCTGCAATAAAGTCTTTAAGAAAATTCCCTTCCCACAGTCTGTTTTTTTTTTTTTTTTGGTGAAGCTGGAGTAGAAATGCTTCCCTGAAGACCTTATACAATCCTGAATATCCACTATTAGGAACTTCATGGATTCTCTATTCTAACACTTGATCTGAACTTTTATGACAGCCCATTGAAAGCAGGTACAAGAATTAAGCCCAATTTAGAAATGGGGGAAGTTTACAGATGACAATTTTACTCAAGGCTGGGCAGCCTCTCAGCAGCAGATAGACCTTGGTCTTGGCCTGATTTCTAGGAGTTAGTAGTATACAACACTAACTGCACAAACTGTCTCAACATACACAGAAAATGACTTGCTACCCTGCTGAATTCCACATACTGTGAGCAGAAAAGGACAAATATCCAGAGTTTGAAAAATGAGTATTGCAAACGTACCTTGTTTAGAAAACAATCTATATCAAGTGATAAAGAAAGAATACAAAACTTTGGTTCAGGATTTCCAACTCTTGGAATTTACCCCAAGGAAACAAGAACAACACTCTATGCTTAATGATGATAACTGCAAGATTTTTAAAAAAATATTATTTTTTTAGTTGTAGTTGGACACAATACCTTTATTTCATTTACTTATTTTTATGTGGTGCTGAGGATCGAACCCAGGGTCTCGCACATGCGAGGCAAGCACTCTACCACGGAGCCACAACCCCAGCCCAAGATTATTTTTTTTT
>NW_026007382.1:0-7557 GCF_001458135.2 Marmota marmota marmota
TACTGTGAGATGATTGTTTTGGGGAAAACCATATATGTATACATATATATGTGTGTGTGTATATATGTATATGTATATGTGTATGTGTGTATATATATGAAAGATATTATACTAAGCACTGTATTAGGTGCCTTTTATTTGTCACTGTACTAGGTCAGTGCAGGGTGTCCAAGAAAGAAACAAGCAGGTAGGAAAAGTAATACCTCCTAAAAAGAGTGGCATCTGTGGTGAAGCAGGTAAGGTAGTAGACTAAAAAAAATAGCTAATAGTTATTAGGACAGAAATGAAGAAGCTGAAAGGAGTTTGCCTGCATGAAGCTCCAGATGAACAGAGATGGAACAAAGACAAACTGGAAAGGTAAGCAGATGTCATGAAGGGACATTTCAGCCTTGTGAGGATCTGGGCTCAAAATCTAAAAGGTAAAGCAAGCATATGGCATTAATGGAGCAAAAAAATCAACCTGGTAAAGTGTATGCATTAGAAAATATGAATGGACTCTTGAGAAATTTTAAAGTCACAAATTAGCTATAATGTTTTTTTTTAATCAAAACATATCCTAGCTTTGTTATAAAAATTCCATAACGTGCTGATAATGGTACAGTCCATGGATAATGATATGAAATCTTAACTACTCTAATTATCACAGAAATAGTAGTAATCATGGTTATTGATCTGACTGGGTATGAAATGTATACAATGAATACCGTTACTTTTGCTGAAATTCAAGCATGCTGATTTTAGAATCTATGTAGAAATTTAACTAAGAAAATATTGAAGTAAACAGTGTATATTTTTGTTTTCTATCTTTTATTTCCATGTATTTCTAACTTAAGCCCTTTGACTCATCTATTTCAGAAGTCACTTATTAACATTTTTCTGTCTCCAATTTCTTTTTCTTTGCTTCCATTATTTTAAAAGGTTAAATATATTTACTTGCAGAGGTCATATAATACTTCCTGTCAAATGACCAGAGACTATATATTAAAATATTAATAGTATAACAACATGCAATATAAATAAATCCATTTACTCTTAAGTATCTCTTAATAAGGAAAAAAGAAACCATAAGGTGAATATGTAATTTTATTGTTCAAATAAGAGGATTGCAGGTATATTTTAAGAATTAGTCATCCTAAATTTCAACATCTGTTGACCTGCAATATTTAGTACTCCTTTGGTAGATCAGTTGTAATTAGAATGATGTTGGTATAAAGAAGAAGGTTGATGAGTTGACCTTGAAAGTGAGGCAGCAGATGTATCAGCTATCATAGGCATTGGGAACCATGGGTTGCCTGCAGGTAGCAGGTTAGAAACAGGAGCCTCATTGGCTGAAATATCAGGATGTCTAGTTGGAAAAGTAGAAGGCTCCATCATCGGTCCAAAATAATTGTTCTGTAAGGGAGATATGATGTGGTATTGAGAAGTAGATGTTGTAACGAAATTCACAACGTGGCCATTTGCTTGAGTGTAGCTGCTATGTGAGCGCATATGAAAAGTGGTCGACTGATTTAAAATAGCATGTTCATCTATTACAATTTGCTCTGATGTTCTAACTGAAGTCGATGAAGGAGGAGAAAAATCACTTCTGATGAAGTCAGTTGTATTAGCAATTCTTTGGCTGGTAGAAGGCTCCTTTTTTAGAGGCACATTTAGATTTGTAGAGGTTGAAAATAAACTTTCTCCACTAGTTTCAGCAATTAAACCAGAATTATGATAGTCCACATTACCCCCTGCTCTAAGATGCTTCTTGTTGAGATCTGGAACTAATGAAGTAGATACTGGAGAAGCATTTTTAATCCCGACTCTTCTTTTCATTCTTACTAAAAGTTGGGGACAGCCTCGTTTAAAATTTGGATTATGATAGAACTGTAACTAAAACCAAAGGAGAAAGTTATTTAGAGACATTTTAAACCAAGTGATAATAGACAATAACCTATAAAATTACAGATTTCATTTTTAGAACATAACATTAATGTCATTATATGTCAGGATGATTGTCTTAAAATGCACTTATCGGGAACCAGACAGCAGTGAATACCATTCTCTAATAAGTGGCTTTAGCACCTGTATTTACAGTTCACTGGTAAGATTCGAAGTTACTAGCAAATATCTTAAAATCTTAGGTATTAGTGCCCTCAATAATTTGAAAATGTTAAATAATTTTAATCTTAATATTTTATACAAATTTCAAATCAGATTTTACTTTGTGTAATAAACTATATAAAAATAAAATAATATACAGTCCATAAGTGTTAAATGAAAAAAATTTGAATACCTTGCTTAAAACAGAGACTTCTTTTTCTTCTGCCAAAAAGTCAGCTAGAGAAGCAGATCTTTGAAAATTCTGTCTCATCTTACTAAATCCATAAAGATTAAGCTGTCGAACTAAACTTTTCATACTATCAGTTTCAAATATTCTGAAAGGGGCCTTTCTTTCCAAAACTTCTTTTTTGAAAAGCTCTTCATTAATTACTATAGAAGTTCCATCCTCATCCCACCAAATAGACTTAAATTTGTCACTTTCAACTATTTTCCAAAGTTTTCTGGGAAAGGTCAGAGAAAGAAAATCATTATCTTCATCTGGTTCAGAGAAACAAAATGTATAACGTGGTCTTTTTATCAAGGATCCCTGAGACAAAACCTGAAAAGCATTTTCCTCAGTCAGAGTCCTTATGTCTGAGTTCTCAGTGAATGTGTGATCACACAGTGAAGATCTGTTGGAAGTTTCGGAACCAGTTGATCCATCTTTAGGAGAAACGTCTTGAATTTCTGAAGAAACTTGTGCCATCTCAAATAATTTTTTCCTCGGCTACTTTTCTCATCTGCATGGTTTTGAACACTGCAGCTTCAAATGCTGCTTCAGTAGGCCTACACAGATAAACTAAACCTAGGCCATCATAATAGTTCTCAATCTGATAGTTATGACATCACAAGATGACTTTCGTCTCCTAGCAATTTATACGCAACAGTCAACCTACAGTGTTTCCCACTCTTGAAGTTTATTCCGTTAAAAAAAAATTTAGACTGATTACTTACATTTTAATTTTAGATTGCTCACATTACTTACAAGGTGTGATCTTTAATTCTCATTTTCACAGAATCTTTCAAACAAGTAAGCAAATTAATCTCTTCAATCACTGAAATAAAAGTTATTTGCTTCCTTACTCTTACTAGCTTGGTGCAAAGAGGGTAGGGCTTAATAATGGGATAATACTAGAAAAAAGAGGGAAATAAAACAAGCGTTAGAAAACTGGCAGTTTGGAATTCAAATTGGTGAAAAGCCTTTACGTAAAAAAGGTAGGTCATATAGATAGAAAATAGGTTACTGGCTAGAGTAAAGAAAAAAAAATATATCAATTATGGATTTTATAAAGGATAATAAAAGTGTTTAAAAATTTGTTTAAGAGTCTGGCATGGTGGCCTCTGCCATAATCCCAGCAGCTTGGAAGTCTAAGACAGACTGGTTTTAGGTATGAGCTCAACTTCATCAATAAACTTAATGAGGCCTTAACTTAGCAAGACCCTCTGTCAAAACAAAAAATAAAGAAGGGCTAGGATGTTGCTTGTTGCAGTAATTCACGTGCAGGTCAGCATGGGAAAAGAAAGAAGAAGCAGAGCAAGAGAAGCAGCAGCAGAAAAAAAGCCCTTTATTGTATACAGCAATCTTTTTATGGTATTGTGAACAAAGAAGGCAGCCTTCCAACAGCAATAAATCAGGTCTTTCAGCTAATTAAACATAGCATATAGAAGTTTTACTTTCTAATCAGAAGTGACCCGCTTCTCATGGCTAATCTATTCTTGGTCTGGAGTATGTTGAGCTCTGCTCTTTGTTAAGAACAGATAATAAAATTTTTCTCAGCGCCCTCCTAGCCCACTTGGCAGAACATCCCGTTTGCAGGCAAGTCCTCCCAAGGACAGCAGACACCTCGTTTTCAAGCATGTCTGCTGTTACCTGTCTATACCTTGACAGAATATCTCGTTTGCAGGCAGACTCCATCAAAAACAGTAATAGTAACGCAGTCACATCTGATTCTCTACAGTTGCTTAGTGACAAAGTTCCTCAATTCAATTCCCAGTACCAAAAAAAAAAAAAAAAGAAAGAAAGAAAGAAAGAAAAGAAAGGAAGGAAGGAATTTAAGTATTATAAAGAATTGATGAATGTATAATGTGGCAGTAAACTGTATACTTTAAAATGTTTAAATTTTATATTTTACCTAAAATTTTATATTAAATTTTACCTAAAAAATGTTATTTTATTTAGGAAAAATCTTTATGTTTTGCAATATAATAGAATATCAAATAGAACTTATATTTGTGAAATAAACTGAGTATTGAATAAAAAGTCTTCCTCCAAAAATATTAATGCCCTAGTTACAGTAAGATATTTTATTTTTATGGCTCAAAAAGGGCCATGTTTAATATATATGGAAGAACCAAGCACACAGGAGTCTGACATAGGAGGATCACAAGTTTGAAGCCAATCTGGGCAATTTGGAAAGAGCTTGTCTCAAGGTAAAAAAAAAAATGGGGTGCTGAGGTAAAGCTTGGTGGTAGAGCACTTGCTTAGCATGCACAAAGTCTTGAGTTTGATCCTTATTGCCACAAAAATTCTAAAAAGTATTGTTTTTATTTAGGAGGCCATTCATCTCATATTGGAAAGATATATCATTATTGGAAAGTCTAAGTATAATATAGTTTTTTTAAATTTTAGAATTTTCTGTTTTAAGACATGTAGCAAAAGTATTCATATTCACCAATTTTTTATGGTGATAAAACATATTCCCATCAGACGCTGGTATGTGAATTTTGCTTTTTCAGAGCATTTCTTTAAGTTTACTGTTTGAAGATCATACAGCTTTTTCTTGAAGAAAACTTATTAAAATTTCATCAATACAGTGGCTGAAAATTTGGGGGGATTTTACAAGATAGCTTAACTAAAGCTATAACTTGATCCTAGTTAAAAACCTACTGCTATTCATAAAGGTACAAGAAAAATAGCAGTTTTATCTAAAAAAACTTGAATATAATAGGTTGCCTTCTACTATGCCCTTCATCTGCTTCTATAGTTTCCATATTCTTCCCTTTTCTCTTCTGTCTTCCTTTTTTTTTCTTTCCTGTTTTTCTTATGTAGTAACTGGATGTTTAAGTTATTTATTTATATTTGGTTGCTTGATTATTTTTTGTGTTACTAGGGTTTGAACCAAGGGATACTCTACCACTGAGCTGTATTTCCAGCACTTTTTAATTTTGACATAGGGTCTTTCTACGCCCCCTAGGCTAGCTTTGACCTGTGATCCTCCTGCCTTAGTGTCCTGAGAGGCTGGGATACCATGCATGTGCTGCTTGGCTAATAGTAATTAAAAAAAAAATCTGAAAAGTAACCTTGTCTTCTAAACATTTTGTGCTTTGTTGACAAGGAAAAAAATAAATTTATGACATCTATATCAACCACAAATGTAGCCTACATTTCCATATTTACTTTTTTTCTTGGAGATAATGTTAATGACAGATAAGGGCATTTCATAAAGGTACTTCTTCTACTTGTGGTATAGTGTACTTTCTATCTTGTTCCTTTATATTACCTCTCTTTGTAAGTTGATTAATTCAAGTATTATATTAATGATCCATTCATTGCTAAAAAGTCTTGAGACTTTTGCATGATCTTCAGGTAAAGTCCTCAAGTAAGACATATCCATCATTTTTTATTTATCTTGGAATGAGTATTTTGTTTTTGTTTGTTTTGTTTTTGTTTTTGTTTGTTTGTTTTGTTTTGATTTGGAGTGATAAACAAAACAAAACATAGTATATTAACCTACCTCCTGAGTTCTCTCAGGATTTTATCAACATTTTTTTTCTAGTCTGATTTTCATTTTCTTGAATCCATTCATTACCTTGTGAGTAATTAATGAAAACAGATATTCTAACATTCATCCTTTTATCTAGATAAAAAGTCCATTGAATTTTTTTATATTACAGAAAGAACATTCACTACTAATTTTTAGATGGATTAGAAACATCTGTTGGTCTCTTCCTTGATTGAGAAATCAAGGCAATATTGTTTTTTGGATTCTGATTTTGAAAGTTTTCATAATGTTTATGCCTGTGATAATGAAAAACAGCAGTCAAGTATTTTTTGGAGAACCACCCTTCCTTTTTTGTTTTGTTTTGTTTTTGTTGTTTTTGCTGTGGTGGGGATGAAATCCAGGGCCTTGAATATGCTAGGCAAGCCCTCTACCACTGGACTGCATTTGCAGCCCAAGTAAAGTGATGTGGTCACCTTATTCTTTTTGTCTCTATTTATGGCAGACACCACGTCCAATTTTATCTTTTTGTCCTCTTAAGCTTTATCAGGTGGATACCCAGGATTCAGGAGACAATGTCTTCACTCTTCATTTGTGTGTGTGTGTGTGTGTGTGTGTTTCTAGGGATTGAACCTAGGGCCTGTGCTTTACCAATTAAGCTATACTCCCAGCCCTCAGATCCTCTTAATCAATGAGTCTTATCAATTCTGTTTCTCTTAGAAATGATGATAATGAGAGTGGTGATAATGATATCTAATATCGTTGTACTATAAACTTCTATGAACTGTATTATTTTACTGACACACTACAGGTTTCACTAGAGGTTTTAAATATAGTAATTATTGTACAGATGTCGATATTATGGGTTTGTATAGTTTTGTTAAGTAACCTAAGAAAGTGACAGTGCCAAGATTATACCTCAGAAATTCTGGTTCCCAAATTTTTACTACCAACCAGAGAACTACTTAAGAATATCATTTGGGCTGAGGTTGTGGCTCAGTGGTAGAGTGCTCACCTAGCATGTTCGAGGACCTGGGTTTGATACTCAGCACCACATAAAAATAAAAAAATAAAGATATTGTGTCCAACTAAAAATAAATATAAAAAAAGAACATCATTTGGTCCCTTATCATTAGAAAGATTTTTCCTTTAAAACTTAATTTGTCTTTATCAATAAAGCCACTCCACCTCTCTTTGACTAGGGTTAGCAAGACATGTTTTTCCCTCTCTTCATTATTAACCTGTATCTTTATATTTAATGTGCTTCTAGCTGGCAGAATATGATTGGACTTTGTTATCTGTACCAAGAGTACAAAAGTTGCCTTTTACTTAAGGTTTATTTAAACAGTTGTAATTAATTAAACTATAAATTAATAGAGTTTCATGTTTGTTCTTGCTGTTTTCCCCCCATTTTCTTTGTCTATTACCTTTTCAATTATTTGACTATTTTATTCCATTTTATCTGCTTTCTTGATTTATTAGCTATAACTGCTTTGTTCTTGCTTAGAAGTTATAGTGTGTGTATATAATAAATTTAAAATCTACCTTTAAGAGAGTCTTATACTTCCCCATGAAGTATAAGATGATGTTTGCTTTTCTTCTCATTGTGCTGTTGTTATCATACATTTTTTAATTTCCTTTTTTTAAAGAGAGAGTAAGACAGAGAGAGAGAATTTTTTAACATTTATTTTTTAGTTTTTTTTTTTTTTTGGCGGGTACAACATCTTTGTTTGTATGTGGTGCTGAGGATCGAACC